>NC_087206.1:43458521-43496021 GCF_015104395.2 Macrobrachium nipponense | reverse complement strand
TATATATATATATATTATATATATATAGATATATATATATATAGCATATATATTATATATATATATATATATATATGAGAGAGAGAGAGATGAGAGAGAGAGAGATGACGAGAGAGAGATAGAGAGAGAGAGAGAGAGAGAGAGACTGCTGCATATACATACGCAAATGACAGACATGGTAATTCTTAATGTGTGAGAACCATAAGTCAGCGAGGGATGGTTGACCACTCACTGGAAAATAACTGATGGCTCATTGTAGAAGATAAACCTATGACCTTATTATGGTGTAATTATGACGTCACAAAATGACGTCATTGCAATGACGGAGGCGGGGGCGGGGGTGTGGGGGGCAGACTACCTTAAAGCCTTGAATTGGCAAGTGATCATGTGATTATGTCATAACTTGATATCACTGAGATAGTGAGAGAGAAAGGGGGAAAATTTGTTCATTTTTGTAACCTCTAATGCATGAGAATCCTGAGATGCCGAAGGTTGCACTGACATTACTTGTTTGTTGTATAAATGAGACCAGGGTAGACAATTATATTCTGAGGCTAGAGTCATATGCTTATCATGTCCCAAGGTAATGTCACTATGACAGGGAAAGTAAGGGAAGATTGTTTACACACACACACACACACACACACACACACATATATATATATATATATATATATATTATATACACATATGTGTGTGTATAAGTATATCTCTATATATACATATATGTATATATATATATATATATATATATATATATATATAAAACGACAAGGACGAAATGTTTCATTTGTTTCCTGTGGGTTTGATACATAAAATCACGTGTAAAGTTATATTATAAGCAAATATATATCTATATTATACTCTATTTATATCATATTATGTATATATATATATGTAATCTCTATATATAGATATATATATATATATATATATATATATAATATATTTATAGAGAGAGAGAGAGAGAGAGAGAGAGAGAGAGAGAGAGGAGAGAGAGAGAGACGAGAGAGAGAGAGAGAGAAATTATATAGTCAAGAGAGTAAACATCATATTAAAGCGGTTATGGAAAAGGTGTGAATGGTGACTGATATGAGTATGAAACACGCCAAGATCTTGTCCTCGGGAGCACTCATATAATCAGTCTGACTGGCTATTTGGAACTCCAAGTAAGTGACTAGTTTTCAAGAAGTCCACCATATTGACTTTCAAACGCGGATTTTTCTTATAGAAATTGATGTATTTGGGGGCCGACATAATATAATCTAAGTAGTGATAAATATGTTTTCAAGCAGCATTTTCATATGAAAGTTTCTATATCTAATATTCTTAGACATATAATCATGTTATTTATGACGGAGTTTACGTTCTATACTGAATGTAGGGCATGATGGCTCATAACTGTGCGTATCAGTACTGCTATAATAAGCAGGGTGTAAGGTTCCAGTGGTAGAAGCAGTACTTTGTCTCAACATTCGGTCACACACTGTGCATAGACTGCTGACATTGCTAAGCAACATCTGTGCCCAAGTTCTCCTCATCCATCACGGACTAAACTAGGTGAGAGTGATATGCAGATGATCTTTGCATGTGAGGGGGTTATTGTCGGGCACAACCAGGGCACTATGGTGACAGCACTGCCGTTCAGGGTCCCTTAAGAAAATGGATGTCATACTGCTACATCTCATTCATCCGTCAGCAAGACATTTCATGAAGGCGAGGCGGCGTTGAATAGGCTGTTTCACCATAGTACCTTCAATATGCATGTATTATCAAACATGGGGCACCATGAGTTCACTTTGCTGTTCCAATAGCTTACTCTGAGCCAGTGCAACCATCTGCAGTACATGAATCTGGTAACGAACTAATAGAGGTATCCAATCCCTAAACGTATAACATTTACACCCTTTTTCCCGCCTGATTCTAGGCACCATTTACGATGAACCCAGAACACAAATCAAACATCTATTCTCTGCAAGTCTTTATGGAGGAAATACTAGCACAAATTTACAGTTGGGTGGACGGGTAGGCAGTAGTTTGAGAGCATTCCACTGGACCTAGCAAACAGGAGCTGATAAATGCACCACTCAGGCACGGCACTGTTCTGTCTGCTTTACACCTTTGCGGTCTCTCTAGAGGGGTTGACTCTAGGAGATATTATCAGTCTGATTTTCAATAAATCTTCGAGGATGAGGTTGCTAGCCCATTGCCCTTCTCTGACGTAATCTAGATCATTGTATGATGACATTAATGCCTGGTGAGAACTTTATTTACTGTTTAATGAAAGGCTTGAAATCTTCGTGCAATGGCGACCAAAATGTTCAAAACACGCAATAAACATCTCATCTACAGTTGGAAAGAAAATACAGCAATGGTTTCAAACTTCCCTTTTTTTTGACGGAACAGCACCACATTTTAACTGAAATAGATTATCTTAAAGCACACGGTGGGAATGTTGCATGGAGCTCCATATTACTGATGTGATAGGACTGGTCAAGCAGGTTGGTCATGAGTTCAAAATATCCACACAATTCCAGTTGAAATGTGAATCCCTGACAGCCACAAAATCCTTCAGGATATGCCCAGTAGGCGCTGCTTAACGTGTTTCTAAACATCTTAAGATTTCATTTTGTTTCCCTAACTCTGCATCTTCGTCTGATGTGAGAGAGTAGGATTTTTATTATTAAAAAAAAAATTTGGGGGGGAAGAAGCCTTTCGTGCGCTAGTGGATAAAGAACTCACCGTTCAAGCTTTGGTCCAGATCATAAAACAAAATGAATAGAATAACTTGTTGAAGAGAGTCGACATCTTTTTCTTCGGAGTGGACTATTTTTATCATCAAAGCCGTTTTCTCACTCTGCATGAAAGTGTATTTGGACCTTTGAAGTTATTTATGTACGAGGAACACTTCAAGTCCTTGGAACAGACGACTATTTGCATTTGATTTAATTCAGTAGACAGTTTCCCGCTGGTTTGTTTTGCCTAAACCATACTTATACTCGTATTTTCTTGGATTGGATTGTCAACTTGTGCATGAAAATATACAAAATCAATTAGCCTGCATATAGCAACATGAGTTATGACAGAATTATTATACCTGCAGTTATTTTGCGATTAACGTCCGTCCTTCAATAATGCCTTAAGATGATGAATGCACTACTTGTTTTGTCTTTGGTCCCAGCAGAGATCTCTGAATAATGAGCTTTTGCAGTCATGGATCCGAGTTCCTTTGCATGACACGTCCAGAGAATTTCAAAGCAATCAATTTTCACTTAAAAGCACACGAAGTACACACTCATCTCTTATTTTTGTAAAAAATCTCGGTGACTATTAAATTTGTAGTACTTTAGTTAATTATTTATCAGTAAATTATATGGTTTTACAGCCATTACGTTTTTGCTATGTTAATATCAACATCCTAGATTGGTCAGCTATTTTGTGAAATCTTGAGAATAGTAACATTGATGATAATGAATGGCCCACAGTCAAGAGTGAAATAATTTGACACACTGCGCAGCCAGGCTTAACTGTCCGTCAGATTGTGTGGAAGTTGCAAACTTTAGCGTCAACTAATTCTATAACGTTCTGAATGTGCAATTATCTTCTTTTCTATGTATATCCTGACTAATATATCCGCTAAGTGGAAACTTTTTTTTTTCTTTATAAAGGGCCAAATATTTTTTGTAAACCATTCCGTCTGAGTCTATATACAAAAAAAAAAAAAAAAAAAAAAAAATCGTAGAGTAGAACATTGAGCTAGAATATTTATAGTCCTACTGGCATTGCAGTGTCCCAATTAACAAGGCATTCTGGTACCTGTGTTTAAGCTGCATCATTTCCGGGCAGCACAAACAACACCAATTGTTCTTAATCCCATATTGAATCTAATCTTATTAGTGAATGTTGTGCTCTGAAGACTGTTTGATGATTAGCGTTTTCATTCTGTAAAAGGTTTCTGCAGGTTTCTATTGCAGCTGAAGCCAGCATCCAGTGACTTAAATTCCACAAACCAGAATGAGGGGTTAAAAGAGAGTTTTAAAAGTAGCTTTATTTGAGCAGGAAATGAGTTATTCATTTTTGCAAATGCCAAGTTAAATCATTGGCCACGAAACTGAAAAGGCTAAAAGTAAGGAAGATAGGAAGGTTTGGAATTACTGGATGACACCTGGCTGAATGATTAGATAGCAAATAAAAGAGTTCTTGGTTTGAGTCATTGTATTTGTGAAACAAGGATGTAAAAATGCTGGGTGTTGTAACAGGCAGAATACTGATGATGACAATAATGATGAATATCACCTTTATTATTGCCATTTATGTAGATCAAAAGTTAAACAAATAGACGAAATAGGCACAAAGATTAATATACTTGTGTTTAGCTACTGTTTATAGAACATCCACTTTGCGTGCAATCAAGAGCAACCGTGGAGAGAGAGAGAGAGAGAGAGAGAGAGAGAGAGAGAGAGAGAGAGAGAGAGAGAGAGAGAGAAGGAAACTCATAAGGAAGTTCAGTGTCGTTCCACAAAGACTCTTCCGTTGAACAATGGGACCGTCAAAAGGCTAACAATGTCAGAAACTTTGTTTTTTTTTCTTTTTTCACTGGACACTGAATAACACAGGAGGCAGTTTCAAGTTTTGTTTTTACTTTACCGAAGTGGAAGTTGTAAGTGGAATGGTACAATAAATCTGGTTTTTTATCTAATGATATTATTGAAATTTGTATTATGTTCATCACTGGTATTGGTATCAAATTATACCATTATTGTTAGTCTTCATTCTATTAGTGGTGGTACAATGATTACAGTACAATGATTACAGTGGTGGTACAATGATTACAGTAGTGGTGGTACAATGATTACAATTATATCTGGTCGATGGGGAGGTACAAATGATTATGTTGGCATATTCATCCCCCTTTATGACTAAAAACCAGTATTTCAGACCACAGGTGAGCCTATAACTATGATCCTAAAATACAGGATAGTCTTGCCTTATGACAATAGAAAGTCATATCAAATTACTTTTAACTGTAGTTTAATTATCATCATCATCAATTTACAATAACTCCCAAGCATTCACACAGCTGACTAATAAGGAATACAGATGTTGGCGTAGCAAGTTGTACTAGGTGTATAAACACCGATAAATTACTAATAAATAATTGCATAAGTAACTTCTCTGCTAATACATAAGGTCACACGGAAATTTAACGATATAAGAAGATGGGTGTATGCTTAGCGCGCTTTCAGGCGAGGAACTGATTGATTAAAGGGTCACTGTGTCGTCAGATCCAAGATTACGAAAGCTAATTATACAGAGATCACGGCGCGAACCAAAGGCAAAATAGTGTCGCGAACCGTACGAAGTCAACCGTAATGACCGGATGTGAAAGAAGAAAAGATTGGGAACACTAATTATTAATCAAACATTGTTATGGTGATGAAAGACCAAAGAAAGGCAAAATAAAGAAATGACAGCTACCCTTCAAACAGCATTCATTCAGGAGAGCAATGCTCACTCATTTGATGACATCCAGGATTTGTTGAGGATCAAATCCTTTGCCATCAGACTGATTCTGGTCTTACAGTAGCGTTTATCGAATCCCATTTTATCATGAAAACTTACATGCCAACTTAACTGCAGTTCACAGAACTTTCTATCCTATAAGGCTTCAGTATGCTTGAGATGGAGCATAGCCTTAGTGTTAATGAAAGTGGGCTGCAAGCCTTACTTCTCCTCAATATTTCTACTCTTACCTCTAGGTTAGACTCTATTCATATCTGTCATGAGGTCATCCTGCCTTCCTTTTCCTAAGATTTTGTGGCTGAAAGAATCTCTCTAATCTTTAGGATTCACATCTATGAAATTATGTGGTTATTTGAACTCCAGAACCAATCACCGACCAGTCTTACGCTCATGTCACTAATGTCACAGAACTCCGCGTCATTTCTCCACACCAACACCCCCCCACTCCCATACTTCTGATAATCTGTTTCAGTTTGAATGGTAGTTCTCTTGCATCAGATAAAGAAAGCCTGGTACTTTCGTCTCAGTTTCTTTCCCAACTATAGCTGTGATATTATAGGCTGTTTTTAACATTTTGGTCGTCATTGCATGATTTAAATCCATTTGTTCGACATTAAATAAGGAAGGTCTCACCAGTCATTAATGTTATTGTATAATAAATAAGACGACGGAAGAGAAGGGTACTGTGCTAGCAACCTCATCCTCAAAGATTTACTGAAAGTCAGAATGACAGTACTTTCTTGAGGAAACACCTTCGAGGAGACTAGGGACAGTGTTGTAGCGCGATCCTACCACCCAGAGATGCAAGAAGACAAAGTGAGTGCCGTGCGTGACCGGTGCAGTAATGAGCTCCTATTTGCTAGGTGGCCCACAGATTGCTCTCGATCTGCCCGCCTACCAGTCCACCCACCTCTAAACGGAAACCAACATTTGCTTGAGTCAAGATAAAAGGAACTAGGCCTAACAACCTCATTCATAGACACTCGTTGAGGAACTATATTTTGCTTTGTGTTCTGTGTTCATTATGAATGTTGGCTTGAATCGAACTAGGAAGAAGGATGAAAATTATCTATAGTGGTTGGATGCCTTTACTATTTAGGTACCAAATTCAAGTATTATAAAGGGCTGCACTGTCTCCCGTAATTTTATCAGTGCGATGGATATTCTGATGTTCAGTCGTTTTGATTCTTACAATGATTTGCTTGTGAAACTAGTTATTTCCAGGGTGAACTGATTTTTGTGCAAGTCATATCTTCTCTTTAACCTGTACTAACTTTTCCCTGTGTTATCATTTTGCTTTATCATAACTATTTTACTATTACTAACTTTTCCCTGTGTTATCATTTTACTTTTTCATAACTATTTTACTATTATTTCATAATATTTATCAACATCAGTTCTACCTAGCTCTTTGAATCTTACCTATTCAACAGTTCTAAATTATATTCTTTACTTATTATTCCTTTTTCATTCAATTTAGAATGTACACATGAAGCAAAGTTCCAAATATTAAGCAGAAAATGCACAAAAATGTTTCTTTTCCTGAAATCAACATAGTAACATCAAAAGCAAAAACCGAAATGAATAACATGTAAAACAATTTTTACCTAAATAAAGGTAATGAACAAAATAAGAAGTAATTATGATTGAATATAAGATAAAATCAAAGTTGTAATGAATGAAATTTATTTCACCGGCTGCTCAAAGAGAATACAGTATTAACAATTAAAAATCCCCTCTTTCCTTAACAAGGCAAATCCAATCGATGAGACAGAATTAGTTATTGAATAAGAAATAATAAAGGAACAAGTAATGAAATCTAGAAAACAGACAAAAGGATGTGCTACTTTAAGTGATGTGCAGGTTTCTTGCGCAACCGTATATCATTTCAAATATCATCTATTCTTTGTGTTATGAGTTCAGTTCTTCCTCAGTTTGACAGATTATTCTCCTACTAATAATTTTCGACTCTGATTCAAAGCTGCACTCCATATGTTTGTCGCCCCAAATCAATCTGCGTAATATTTCAGACAGTTTTTATATGAGAGCCAATCAAAATAAATAATGTTCTAGCTACTGCAGTGGAGATAATTTAAAGACAGAATTAATGAGCTCGTAAAAGGGGTGGTTAACAGATAATGATCAAATTATGACGTATAAGAAGTTCTTGGCCAGTGAAAAAATAAGGGGATCTTAATTGTCTCTTATTTTGTTTTTCCAGCAGTTTTACCGATGGACCAATTTACTTTGTAGCAAAAGGATTAAGTTACCACTAAACACTATCAATATCAAGTTGCAACGAAAACAGGTTATTAAAGCAGTTACATCATAGCAAATAACTTGAATATGCATCGTTAAGGGAGTTTCCAGAGGAACTTTGCAACCATTTGTTTCAAAATTATGATTTGTTTCCAGTTTCATGATGATGTAACGTAACTCAAAGCAATGTGAGTCACGTTACATTTCAGGATACAACTCTTATTGGCATTAGACTTTCATCATATTTAAATTTTCTGTAAAAGAAAACTATTGATTAAGCTTTGTCTGTCCGTCCGCACTTTTTCTGTCCGCCCTCAGGTCTTAAAAGCTACTGAGGCTAGAGGGCTGCAAATTGGTATGTTGACCATCCACTCCCCAATCATCAAACACACCAAATTGCAGCCCTCTAGTCTTAGTAGTTTTTATTTTACTCAATGTTAGCCATGATCGTGAGTCTGGCTACGCTATAGGACATGCCACCACCGGGCGGTGGCTGAAAGTTTCATGGGCCGCGATCATGCAACAATATACGCTGTAAAGAAAACTCTTTGTGGCGAAGAAAATTCAGTGCATTTTTAACTCTTTTAGTAGAAGGAAATGTTTTTCTTCTAAGACATAGAACGTCATACGGTGGGTAGTGCAATGATGCCCGGCTGGTTAACGTCTTATGCCCTGTATTTGGTTGGTATAAAGAGTGCAGACATCCAGTTGTAATTACGTTAGGTCACGGAAGTGTATAACTTCGCAGGTTACTGTCTGAAAACGGCCTTCTCTGAATTTAGAGAGGATTTTTTGTATTTATTTTTTTAAAGATCTTGAATGTTACTAATTGACGTTATTTTTCCTGGTTCAAATAAGTAAACCGTGGCTACGCTGGCTCATCCTGCTGAGAAAGAAATCCAGTGAAAATCTAGGCCATACCGTTTTGAGAAACACTAATCGAGAGGGGTGCCTCAAATACTCCTGGCCCTAGTGCATCTATAAAATCTAAAGGCAGAGAAGCCATTAGCCAAGGGGCTTATGGAGGAAATTAAGACTAGACAGCTATCTCATTATAGATCTCATCGTGGGTCCTAGATGGGTTACTTATATTGAACTTATCGTTAACTAAGATGAAGTTATGTTAAACAGAATAAAATTTGGCGCAAACCTGAAAAAGGACCAAAACAAGAAAGAAAGTGGTATCATTAAGTTCAATGTTTCATCTAAACATATTACAAAGAAACTATAAAAGATGTAGGGTTGCATTGGGGACGTAACTGTACAATGCGTTGCGAAGGATTGGAAATTTGATATCAGAGTGAAGCGCGGGTTATTGAAAGGGAGTTGCTGATTTTCCGTTAAAGTGTATCTAAGTCATTGCTGCGTCATGCCTACACTGATACTTACCAGTTTTTTTTTTTTTTTTTTTTTTTTTTTTTTTTTTTAAGGGATTTATTGAAGTAGAACGTTTTCTGGATAACAAATAAGTCCATGAATGTATTGAGGTTGTCGGTCGTGCATCAGAGACCGTTGATAATTAAGAAAATTTACATAGACTGGAGAAAGTTGGAAGATCTTTCCAGCAGGAGGAAAGTGAAATTGAATGGCAGCAAACAGAAGCCAGGAAAATGGATTCATGAATGCTAGTATGTACGGAGGGAGACTGCAATTAGTTTGTCACTGGATTATTCCTTAAGTAAATTTAACAGACAATGGTAGGACGATTAAAGACATGAAACTAGGAACGTAACAGAAGCCCTATTAGAGTTTGAAAAGGGAGCGTGTCTAATGAAACAATGATCCGTTATAGAAATAATGCGAGTAAGAAATCAAGATGAAAAAATGCAGATGGAAGCGGCTGAGATGCATTGTCTGGATGGTATATATATGTAGAGCGCAGAGGACTAAAGATTCTGAATGAGAGAGACTATAAAACATCAAGCTTCTCTCTTAATTCTGGTTTAGCCTGTGCGCCCCTTTCGTTATAATACAACGAACATATAACGTACAGAGGTGAAAACATAAATCAGAGCGCACTGGAACGGCGAGGCGATGATAGGCATGCAGCAAGAGAGCAGGAGCAAAAAAGAAGTACTATCCTGAACAGTCAGTGTATGTAGAATTTCAGCACGCTCCTAATGAGCTTCCGGTTAATGTATCTAAAGAGACAAAAACTGGATTTTTTTTTTTTTTTTTAACAGAGATTTCATTTTGATTCAGCTGTTTAAAGATTAAAATTGTAGTTGTGTACCCGTGTGTTATAATCATGATGGAATTGTCTAAAAGTAAACCTTACTTGGAAATTCCTGTAACCTTTATCAGACACTTTTTTTTGTCGTCGTATTGTTGTATGGAAATGTCCTTGATGGAGAATCGTTGAAGAAATGGTTGCTCTTTGGACAAAGGTCTGCTTCTTCCCTCCCTCCCCTGCCAGCCGTTCCACACACTCTCTATCTCTGTCTCTGTCTGTCTGTCTGTCTCACTCTTTCTCTCTCTCCCTCTGTCTCTTTGTCTGTCTGTCTGTCTGTCTGTCTGTCTGTCGTCTGTCGTCTCTCTTTCTCTCTTTCTCTCTCTATCAAAAGTAAAATGAACTTGTACTTATGCTTCACTATTAAATGCACGAAATGTTCTCAAGGGAGAAGGTAATAGTAACAAAGTAAATAGTCCTCAGTTAACCAGAACCAAATTTTCCTTTCTGAAAAATTTGTATCCATGTATTTATACTACACAGTATTTGCCTTTTAATGCAGCCTTGAAAATGAGACTAGTTTTCCACTGCCGTCATTTCTTGATATGTCTGACTGATTAGCTGACCTGCATATATATTTATATATATATATATATATATATATATATATATATTATATATATATGTATATATATCGAGCTACAATGTCCTTTAATATCTAATTCGCTCTACCTCGGAATTAATATATATTAAAGGACATTGTAGCTCGATATATGTATATGAATCACGGAAATATGATGACATATATATGTATATACATATATATATATATATATATATATATATATATATATATATATATGTATATATATGCAGAAGCTAGGTACTATGTCGTACCTCTAAGTAAATGGGAATGCAATCCACAATGATGTCAAATCCTTCTGTAGTTTAAAATATATATTTCTTGTACAGGATCTTATAGCTTTCGACCATCAGCTGTGGTCTTGAACAAGACCACAGCTGATGGTCGAAAGCTATAAGTTCCTGTGCAAGAAAAAATATATATTTTAAGCTACAGAAGGATTTTACACCATTGTGAATTTCATCCCCATATATATATATATATATATATATATATATATATATATATATTTGGTCATTATACACTTCATTTGTTTGCGTGTAGTATTACAACGTACCCTTTGAAAATGACCAGATTGCAAGTTTACTAACATCGTCTGAATAAGGAACAAATTCCGAGCATTACGTATTTCGAAAAGCTTTCAACCCTTGTTCCCGGTACCTCAACCAAGTTCATTACTTTAACCATTACACAGATCTCTCTCTATCTCTCTTTTATATATATAATAATATATATATATATATATATATATATATTATATATATATATGTGTGTGTGTGTGTGTGTGTGTGTATGTAATGTATATTTATATATCTATAAATGTAGATAAATAAATAATTATGTGTATATATATACTTATTTATTTTCCTCCGTGGAATTACCTTTATATACATACATACATACATACATACATACAACATACATACATACATACATACATACATACATATATTTTGGAAGTGAGAAAGAGAAAAGAAACTGTAAAAAAAATCTAAAATAAATCTTAGGACAAAGGAACAATAAAAGAAATGACCGGCACGAGTTCCTGAAAAATAAATGGAATCATTATCGAAGTAATGGTCGCATTTCATAAAGAAGTGTAATTTTACTTTTATCTGTGTCGGTGTCATAATGCATATTCATTTCTTATGGTGTCACTTTTATAGCGGAATGGCATTTTGAATCCATAAGTGCATTTCATTATTCGCGAAGCGCATTTTTCATATGACGTCAAATCATTTAAATTTCAATTCTCTTCATTAAATTAAGGTTGTCTTTTGGATCTATTCTGCATTTTGAATCATAGACTTTCGTCTTTGCTATTACTCATGAACTTCCAATAATTTCTGCTCTTACGCATAAAACAAGTTAATTGCGCCTTATTTGCAAAAGATGATCTGTGCCGCATTTTTCCTGAAACGAAGCAAGCAGCCTAATTCATCTCATTTTGAGGAATGTGAGGGAAACCGTTTTGATCACAGCCTAGGTATTTAGTCTCAAGTTGTGCATGAGAAAGTTAGACCTTAATAAATGATTACACATGAGAATTAAAATAAATTGAATAGATCTGCACAACTTGAAACTGCTAGAATACTATGGTTGAGCAATAGTATAGTCTAGTACTTTTGCATAGCGCAGATTTGATTGGAAAGTGACAGAGAGGGTGCTCACCCACCCAGAATTATACTCATGAATATCACATAATTCAGATCTTTCATGCAATGTTGACACATCCATTTAAGTAGACATATTATACTCTAGCTTGTTTAGGGCCAGGTTTTTTTGGCTGGACACATTTGTGTAGTACGATACATTCATACGTGAAGTATTCCTGTTACTGATTGACCTCAGCTCATGGAGTTCTGTATCTATAAATTCGACGAATTTACAACAGTGTTTGATTCGGCTTTTTCCCAAAAACTTGTTTTCTTTGTGACGTCAGACCGACATTTGGTCTCTCATCCCAGAACCCGATCGAAGTGAGGAAACAGAACCTGTGGAACGACGTCACGAAAATTAGACAGAAAGACTTTTTGTGTTCATGAAAGGTTGATCGCGAGGAAGACTAGAGAGTATAGAATTTAGGACAAAGGCCAAGCACTGAGACCTATGAGGCCATTCAGCGCTGAAATGGAAATTGACAGTAAGGTGGTTTGAAAGATGTAACAGGAGGAAAACACCGCAGGTGCAATACGAAACAATTGTTAAAGAAGATGGAAAGTCAGATGGAAGACAGAAAATATGAACGGAGGTACAGTAAAAGAAATGACAGAGGTTGCAGCTAGGGTCCGAAGGGCCGCTGCAAAGACCCTTCAGTAAAGCCTACAGTGCACCACTTGAAGTGCACCGGCGGTACTACCCCACTACGGGGTCGATCACAAATAAAGGAAAATTTTTAAACCTCAACAAACAGCTTAGTCAATAAGGCGGAATATGACAAGTCCCGTTTAAATGAGAAACTCGGTTTATGTTGGGATAAATGGAGACTAAGGCATTATAACTTTATTGATATCAGATCCAATTCGTTTTTTTTTTAAGCTTACTGTTGAGCAGCTTGTGTAAATGCAGGGTAGATACTTTTAGTTTTTCGTAAAAGAAAACTACTGAGATGGCTTTGTCCGTCCGTCCTCACTTTTTCTGTCCGCCCTCAGATCTTAAAAATGACTGAGGCTAGAGGACTGCACATTAGTATGTTGATCATCCCCCCTCCAATCATCAAACATACCAGATTGCAGCCCTCTAGCCTCAATAGTTTTCATTTTATTTAAGGTTAAAGTTAGCCATGATCGTTTGTCTGGCACCGCTATAGGTGCCAACAATACAACCCACCACCGGGCTGTGGATGAAAGTTTCATGGGCCGCTGCTGGGAGTTTCATGGGCCGTGGCTGAGAGTTTCATCCAGCATTTACATACTTCGGCGCATTTTCACTTGTTTCATTATGTACCTTAAAGACGGCTGTCTTCTTCAAACATTTGCATCTCAGTGATGTGGAAATCACCTGCGCGCTGTCACTGAGGCGAGGAGAATGTGATGTCTATCTGTGGCAGGGTGCATTATGCCTAATCGCTTTGTGATATCATTAACGCAGTAGTCAAGAAAGAAAAGAAAAGAATTGAAAAATTAATAAATGAAACAAATTCATAGAACACAAGAAGATGATTTAAGGAATGGTAGACAGCTGAATCTTGTAGATAAGAGTAGCCATTAGTAAGAAAGACAGGACAAGGAGTAAGCTGACAAAGAATGTTGAACAATGGAAAGTATTAAATGAAATGACAAGGTTGAGGAAGCGTGATAATGAAGCAAACCTAAATAAGGAGACTACAAACAAATTACCCTGTTCTGTCTTTTCAGAAAAAGTCAGCAAGATGCTTGAATATTCATAAGAGAGAGAGAGAGAAGAGAGACGAGAGACGATAGACGAGAGAGAGAGAGAGAGAGAGAGAGAGAGCTATTGTTCTTGACGCACTGATGGAATTAAAAACGAGGTGAAAAGGTAGAGGTAAGCACGAACTATGATGTTTGTTGAATCCTTTTGTGTATATATATATATATATATATATATATATATATATGAATATATATATATATATATATATATATACATGTATATATGTATATACTATATATATATATATAAATATATATATATATATATATATATATATATATATATATATATATATATATACATATGTATTCCCGTAGTAGCGCTTTTTGGATATTAAACGGCATTTTCAGCTGAATGCTTGTCTATAGAATGTCAAGGTGATGTGATAAGAAATCACACACACACCACACACATATATCTATATATATATATATATATATATATATATATAATATATATATATATATAGATATATATGTGTGTGTGTGTGTATGTGCGTGTGTGTGTGTTTGTTTAGTGTGTAGACATGTGTATATTATACAAATAGATGTTACAAAATTCAAGAGAAAATTATTTTTCTCTCTCACCCACATGTTCATACATGTGTGGTAAATAATTAAAAGAAAAGACTCTCTCTCTCCTCTCAGTCCTTCGCTCTCTCTCTCTCTCTCTCTCTCTCTCGGTCGAAGAAAGGCAGGAAGGACAACTCTATACTTTCAATTTCCCTCGACTTGAAAGGAACACGACCACTTTGTCCAGGTCCCCCTGCCCTCACCGCCCTCAATCAAAGCGTCCGCTTCCATATTGATAACAATTAGGGTCCAAACTCACCTTGCAAACATATCAAGATCCTCTGCAATGAATCGAACGCTATGACAAACTGAAATCTATTTATGGAACGTGCAAATTGCATGGGGTCATTTGCAGCACTGCCAAAATGGAGAGAGAGAGAGAGAGAGAGAGAGAGAGAGAGAGAGAGAGAGAGAGAGAAATGAACGAGTACGAAGGCAGAATAACAAATAACAAGGGAGGAAACTGTCTAAAAAAACATGCAGAACGAAAGAGGAACGAATAGAAGAAAGGAATTGGAATAATGCAACGGCCAGCGAATTTGAATCAGTCTGAAGTAGCAACAAACAGTATCAAAGAAAAGAGAAAGAAGGACAAAACATAGAAATGAAACTGATGGTAGACAGTAGACCGAAGAAATAAAGTATAAGGGAAAGGCGAAGGTGGCGCTGCTGAGTCAGTCATTGTCAGACGTTAGAACATCCCACTTATACCGAAAAAAACAAAAAGGAAAAAGCAACAGTCCGGTGTACGAGAATATTGAGAGAGGGAGCTTGTGAATTTCAAAAATTCAGAAATGCATAGGCTTTGGTAATAGAGCAATTATTCTGTGTCAACTATAATAAAAGCATAAAAGTACAAAAGCCTAATATTGTTGCATAAACACCTCAATGATATAGAAAATTAGATCGTCTCATAAATAATATGTCTACATATTCTGACCACATTCTCACGCACTGAACAGTCTAGACAACGGTGGTGCGAGCGAGCGCGAACTCACCTGAGCATCATTCCCTTTAATATCGATCCGAAGAAAAATAAAATATCATATAACCATAAGCGTGTTCCATGAGCAAGTTCCCCTACAAGGGTTGTTCACCAGCCCTTCCCCCCGCCGCCCCCCCCCCCCCTCACACCCAAGAGCAAACGAACTCTCAGGGGGCTAAATGTGAAACAGCGAACAACGATTTTGCCTGAGTACAAATGTACATGGCCACTTTAAATATAAACCCGGGTCGTTTTGGTCAATTTATGCCACAGGTTTCCTTTGCCAATGGATCACCGCAGACCGTGACTGCATAATATCCATGAAGCTCGAGTCTACAGAATTTATTTGAATAACTCGTAGAGATGCATCGATCCCCTCCGGCACTGAAGAATGGCTGCCCGAAAGAACTCTTGTTTCCTGTTAGTCTCTACGAGACACAAATGGCACTGGAACAGAGAAGTGGAAATAAAATGGAAGTTTCCTCTACAAGGTCGAAAGAATGTTCACAGATAATTTTCCGGCAGTAATATCATTACAACAATGTCTGAAAAGAAATACAGGCTCGAAGATGCACACAAGAGAAAAATTTTGGCGTGCACGTATGGATATATTTGTGTTGTATATAAATATATATGTGCATATATATACATGTATGCATAAATATATGTATTTACATTCATACATATATATAGATACACACACACACACACACACACACACACACACATATATATATATATATATATATATATATCTATATATATATAATATATATATATATATATATATCATGTATATATAAATAAAGACAAAATCCACAAAGGAAAAAGAACTATTGAGTTCTGCAAGGCCTTTCGACTTCTTGTCCTTTACTTATCAGACAAAGAAATATAAAAATAAATTTACAATGAAAGCTCGTATAAATGACGGAATTGGATTACAAATGAAAAAATATATTCCTGGAATCCAACACAACTGAAGAATTAGTAGACCAATCAAAACAGGGTTAATAGGTTTTACAAAAGATTAGGCCCAGCAGCTCAGAAGCAGGGACAAGACAATTAACGGACTATACAAAAAAGGTGACAGACTACCAAAAATTTTATAAAAGTACAACTCGATAATTTTCCGGTTGGTAAACAATAAAACTATTTTTGCAAGGTGAACATTTTTACAAAAAATATTAAACATATGAAAACGTATGAGTACATAGAAAATATATATAAGGTAACTAATTTGTAATTGAGTCAGTGATTTTAACTTTTAGGTCATTCTTGAACATTCTACTAATACAGGGGTCCAAATAGTACATCCCAGGCCTAAGATTAGAATGACAACTAGCTGTATAATAGTGGATTCTTCACGAAATCTTTTGATCTGGCAGTTACTGAACTTTCAGTCCAATTTATCCTGTGAGTGTTTTCACTTAATGAATGAATATAGCGTTGGATGTTTGCACGGTTTTGAGAGAATACTTAATGCTGATTATTTCGATATAAAAAGAGCGACAGTCCAAACATGGAATTTTATATATTATGTTATTGTTGTCCCTAGGGTTGTTTTTATTAACATTCCTTTCATACGGGAAAATAAGGTGGACATTAAAAGATTTTAACAATCATTTTGCTTTCAAAACTCCTAAAGTAAGGGAAGCTAAGAATGTTTTCAAAGGTTTCTTTCACCATGACATTTTCACTATAGTAAAACTTTTTGTGGGCTTTATTATAATAACAAATATCTAGTACACATGAAGGATAACATAAACCTGTCTCTATTTTTCTTATGTAATCGATTTCTTGATCCAAATCATGGAGACTGACAATGTGCAATGCACGTGAAAACAGAGAGGAAAAAATTGGTATTTTGATATTATGGTGACGGCCTGAATAGAAATGGACATAAGTTAAATTGTTGGTTGGTTTCCTATAAGTATTGAATTTTCATATTAAAACATTTAATAAATGGAGGCAGTTGTCTTTTCCAATTCTAAAGTAAACTTGATTGATGGTACCTGGTTATTCAAATTAGAGAATAAATAATTTACATCAATACCAGCAGACAAAACAGCAAAAATGTCGTCAACATATCTATACCACTTTAAAGGAATATAAATGATATTAGGTAAATAGCGTTTTTCAAGGAATTCCATATACAAATTTGAGAGGTGTATGCACAACTTAGTGAGTGAAATAATATGACTTGCAGGTTGAGGTAATTCATGATAGATTAGTTCACTACTAATATAATCTAAAATAGAATCTATAGGGACTTTAGTAAAATGAGAACAAACATCAACACTTACGAATCCATCAGCGGGGTAAAAAGTGATTTTGTTTAATTTATCAACTAAATCTTGAAAATCATATAAGTGAGGATCGGAAATAGTTCCAAGTAACGGGGAAATGAGCTTGGTAATATATTTCGAAAGTTTATAATTGATATTAAGCCAACAAAACTGAAAATAGGCCACATAGAATTGTCTTCTTTGTGCGCTTCTACTAATCCGTACAAGTAAGGTAAAGTCATAAAATATTTGAATAGAACAGTGAAAAAAGTCCTAAAAGATAGAAAAGAACTAATGGGCCAGTTGCGAGTAAAATTTCCCTTGTTACCTTGCTGTATTCATTCATTTAAGTGAAAACTCTCACAGGATGAATTGGACTGAAAGTTTAGAGATATCCAGATCGAAAGATTTCTCTTCATAAAATCTTTTAGAGTCATCTATTATTTTATACAGCTTTCTTCCATTTGTAAATTTAACCTTAGCCCCTGAGACTCACTATTTGAACCCTTGTATTAGTAAAATGTTCAAGGATGACCTAAAAGATAACTTCACTGACTTAATTACAAATTAGTTACCTTAAATATATTTTCTACGTATTAGTATGTTTAATATTTTTTTTTTTTTTTTTGTAAAAATGTTCACCTTACAAAATATTTTTATTGTTTAACAATTGGAGAATTATCGAGTTTAATTCTATAACATTTTTGGTGGTCAGTCACCTTTTATTGTATAATCTGTTAATTGTCTTGTCCCTGCTTCTGGGCTGTCAGCCTAATCTTTTGTAAAACCCCTTAACCTTGTTTTATATTCAATTGTATTGGATTCCAGGTAGATATTTTTTCTTTGTAATCCCCATCCGTCATACCAGCTTTCTTTGTAAATTTATTTTTATACTTCTTCAGTTTGCTAAGTAAAGGACTAGAAGTCCAGAGGTCTTGCAGAACTCCATCGTTTCTCTTTTCCTCGTACATATATATATGTATGTATATATACATAACACATTAAGAAGTATCTTGTTAAGAATTAACATAAGATAAGTCTTTAGGATTTCCTTCGTTTTCAGATATTCTTGTATCGAGGACTGTGGGTAATATATAATATCGTTATTAACAAGAAGAGTGTAATAGTGGTAATACTGGAGTGTGTATAAAGGGTGCCGGCGAATGTCCTGAATGCTGTACAGCCAATACTGCTGGTGTTTATGTGAAAAAGCGCCCCTCCACTCATTCAAATGCACGAGGAATTCCATAGATTCTGTCACGGATTTTTGAAACAAATCGTATCAACGAAATATTTAAAAATACGACTATGAATAAAACTATTTTACCGTCACACTGCCAGTTTCCTATCAAACAGACCAACGAATCCGAGAGGAGCCAAAGCAGTCGCCCAGGAAAATATCCAGCTGACAATTTACTTGAACAAGAAACTGAGTCACCTAATCGTGGAGATAATCCCACATGTCATATCTACAATCAACAATGCCGAAAAACCACATAAGACAAGATCATGGAGAGTCGTTAACGAGAGAGGCACTCGTTGAAAATACAACAATGTTGGATCCCAGAATGGACAAAAATCGTTGTTAAATAAAGGGAGCTTCACACAAAGCCTCGAAACAGAACAAAGATGAGTATTCCAGATAGAAGTGCATTCATTCCATTACTCTTGCAGAGCAGGAAGCTACTGCAGTGTTGGCCCATTAATGCACTGCGTATATTACGTATATTTACTTTCATGGTTCATGTACCTTGATTATTAAAACGATTGCCAGAATGACCATTTAATATTTGAAACTGTATATCAAGTGAATGGTTTCGTGAATCCCATTTTCAAATGAATGCATACCCGGGATTATGTAGTTACATCAGCGGGGTTTGTCTGTTATGGGATTACGTGTAATTGTGCGAAAGCTCGTGGCAATAGGCACTTGTAAAACACTTGTATTGTAATTGAAATTTAATTATATTTTTATTGTTTCATTCCGTGTGTTGATTTTAGCGATAGATCTGTATGTTTATTCTTGCAATGAAAATGACGCTACTAAGTAGAACCATTGACCTTTTGGATAAAGACAGAGGAAAAAAAGGAATTTTGGGATTTGTTGTTCACCCTTGAAGACGGAGAACGATCTTCAATAAGTCCTGTGCAATACATTGAGTCCATGTATAAATAACAAAATATATATACATATAATAAAACATACATACACACACACACACACACACACATATATATATATACTATATATATATATATATATATATGTGTGTGTGTGTGTGTGTGTGTGTGTGTGTGTGTGTGCGCGTGTGTGTGTGAGAATCCGAGTTTGAAAATCACAACAAAAAAAAAGTCACAAGAAAGAGAATATATCATTAATGTTTTCTAGATAGTGACCCTAAATTGTTTTAATACGGTATGTATCCATGTATCCCCCTTTGCCGAGTGTTGAGTAAAATCTCGTTGGAGATGACCGTCAAACCATAAACAAAAGACTATAAATATCATAAGAAATACTGTTAATATTTCCCTGTGAGTTTATTACCTGCCACCATAAATTGATGTGACCTTTTTCCTGTGACTTTTTTCCTATGATTACTTCCGGCCACCACCACCACACACACACACACACCACACACACACACACACACACACACACACACACATATATATATTATATATATATATAATATATATACATATATATAATATATATATATATATATATATATATATATAAATATATATATAATTTATATGCGAATACTACAGGAAAATGACAGGTATTTTCCTGTAGTATTCGCTTATATACTGAAATCACGCGCATTTACCATGTAAATATGTATGTATATACTTATATACATTGCTTGAAATTGAAGCTAACCCTAATTCCATCTGAATAAATCAGAATTTCTTACTGAGTCTAGCTCATTCCACCGCAACCAAAGCCACCAACATCGACAATACTGGCGCAGACGGCCATACTAAGATACTAAGATCATCAGGCCAAAATCAACATACTGAAGGGAAATCGCGCGCTACGCAACCAGTGTTTCCAACTGTAGGGTAATTGCCCTACGCGTAGGGCAATCTGGGCAAAATCTTAGACAGCAGGGCAATATTTTCAAGTGTAGGGTAACTGTAACAAGGTAGGTTTAGATCAATATGCTTATTAGTGTTCATGATATTGCATATAAACGTAATCTAAAGATTTATTTATTATCATAGCTGCAAAATGTTGGGTCATTTTCAGTTATGTAGGGTAATTTCTCGTCTCCTGTAGGGGCCGTAGGGTTAGAGGGGTTGGCATCACTGTACGCAACCACCAGGTCATTTATAAAAGATGGCTTTAAGCCATCAAGAGTTTATAATTCACTGAGGGAATTTATCATAATGATTTGAAATTAAAGTGCAAGAGTTAACTCACCCTCATCTACTGTAGTTTAAATTTGGATCTAGTTCTTGTGGCAATCCTCAATTATTTACTTAAGTCCGAAAACCACCGGAGAGGCCTAAAGACAAAGCAAAACTGCATTCTAGGACCTTTGAAGCTAGGCAGTTTCAACTGATATAGGTTTTCCTGCCAATTTTGATTCGTTGCCGTTCTAAACAATCCTGCTTTACGTTCAAGAGGAGCATAGTTGATTTTGTCATCTTTCTTTCCTAAATATTGCTTATTTATCAGATTAGCAGAAATAGTTCAATATGATATTATCTCGAAGGGCCTTATAATTGTTGACTGGAATCATTTCAGGTTAGTCTCTATGATCCCATTCCCTCATAAGGTTGTTCACAACGACAGATCTGAATTGCAAAAGAAGCGCGCTGGACGGAAGAAAATGCCCAGTGCTCGGCTTTATCGCCTAGTTTCGTGAATCAATCATTCCAGAGGAAGTAAGTGCATGTCAAATTTCAGTGTGCCTTGAACATGAGATATTGTTTGCACACTACAGTGCGCATGCAACTTTTGAAGTTGGAGGACGCAGAAATGAGGATAACATTTGTTTGCTTGATAGCCATGGAGGATATCGGAGACACGTGCATCGTTGATGATTTTACTGGCAAAATCCTGCCGGCGCGCAGCATCATTAACATCATTGGACCCTGGTGGTGCGTTTCCTCGCTCATCCCGGTAACACTGTAGCTAGAGTACGACGTCGTACTAAATACAATGAATGCAATGCGTTGCTAAGGTGCGGCGATTCCTCTCATGCAATAACTATGGCTCGTGCCCGTGAGTCCTGGCATTGGAATGCAGCCAGGTGGAAGTGCAGTTTCAAGCAGAGAAGAGGCACGTGATCTCTCGAGAGACCTTCCTTAGCTGTTGACTCATGGAATACTAAGAACAAAGTCCTACGCTGTGTTTATTGGCCCTCGGCACTATTTGAATCACGTGCCAGCTGCGGTAATCAGTCACTCCTGATCTTACCTATGCAAATACATAATGCATGACAGAGCTGCATGACAAGACGTAATGCCGTCCAACATAAATTACAGCTTTCATACATTAATTATTCGTATGACGTGTCCATGTCATTCGAGCGTGAACAGTGGATTTGATTCATCATTTGATCAGGTCAATGAAATGGAGATCTGTTTGCCAAAGTCTGAGTTCAGTTTTTTTGCGTGAGTAATGAGCAGGCGTGTTCGATAGATTCAAGTTCTAGCAAATATTGTTTCATTCTCTTCATAATTTTCATAGACGAACACAATTTCATTGTGGTATCGATTCTTTGCTTCAACTCCTGCCAGACCTGCGCAGTTTGCTGGATGCTTCAAGTCATACATAGAATTTTAGTTATTCGAAATTATGTTCTCTGGCAGAGTTGGATTTTAAAACTTTTTTTTTTTTTTTTATTGTGATGAGATAGGTTTTAGAATTGATCTTACTGATCATGGCACCGTAACTCCATAATGTATACACCGTGCTAAGAGCGTCTTCAGCTTGGCTCCACACACATTCATTGTTATTATATTCACTATGATATTCAAATGTTACAACTACACGTTATCAAAAAGTATGTATATATATATATATGATATATATATATACATATATATATATATATATATATATATATATATATATATTTTATACTATATATATATATATATATATATATATATATATATATATATATATATATATATATATATATATATTGTCAATCTAGTTGTGCCATGTTAGTCTCAACTGTCATCTGGTCATCTGATGAACAGCATCTGTACTGGAACAATTCAATAGATGTATTAAACTCGGTATGACTCTATCTCCACTTAGTCTCTTCGCAATACAACGGTATCACGCTGTCTGAACCCTCTGTATCCCCCCGATTGACCTGAGCAGTGAATTAGGTAACTGGTAGCAAGTTGAATTCTGTGGCTCACAGCCAGTGAGACTGGTGTTGCCAGCCTCTTGCTGAAAATCTAGAGTCAGTTCTCTAAGATGAAAGAAAAGTATATATATATATATATATATATATATATTATATAGATATATATATATATATATATATATATAAAGATACATAACGTCAGGTCGTTTATCGTCATAAAGAAATATGATCAGGACTGTTCTTTTTGCAAAGGACGCAAAAAGGGTGAATAAAAAAGAGCAAAAGGATATTCTTAAAGAACACAAGAAGACCAGGTGACGATGACATAACAAGCGACGAGGCCCAATTGACTGACAATTGCTGTCAATTGAGTAATTCACGCTGTTGTTCCCATATGTTCATACGAAAGCATACGAACACACACACACACACACACACGAGCGCATTTGCAGCGGAGAGAGAGATGTTTTGTTCATTCAAGGACACACGGAATTCCAGCACACGTCGACTAAACTACGTCCGTAAATACATGCACGCATTTTCATTTATATACAACAGCACGATGTTTTATGGATGTATGGACCGACGCATAACTTGGGTGACTGCATTAGTGAAATGAATGTCGCAGTAGAACTGAGTAGGCCTACGCAGGCTGAATGGGAAATTTTACGAGAAATGCTGACCTGCTTCTTTCAGAACAATGGTTGTGTCATCCGAACACACACATACACACACACACACACACACACACACATATATATATATATATATATATATATATATCTATGTATATATATATATATATATATATATATATATATATGTATATATATATATCTAATAAAAGGAGCCCATAAAAACACCAAAATGTAGAGAGAAAAAGTACTATATTTCAGAGACTGCTGTCTCTCTCTTCAGGTATATGAATGAGAAAAGTTTACAGAAAAGGTGGTATTTATACCAAGAGATTCGTCCACAAGTAAGCCAATTTAGGTCACCCCCGCTGATAATCTTCCTTTAATCTTCTTAAGCGTTGGTTGAATGAACACTGCGTCGACGATGTCTGATGTCCAATTCCCTTTTGAGATGTTCATTACCTGCTTCTCTTTTATTAAGGCCGATTCCATCATTTGACTCTTGTACCGGCAGTTGCTGCTATAAATTACACGTGACATATTCCAGTTTATTCTATGGTTATGTTCATTTATATGATTGAAAATAGCCGAGTTCTGTTGTCCATACCTAACTGACCGTTTTGTGTTGTATTAATCTCTGGGGAAGTGATTTACCTGTAAATCCGATGTAAGATTGGTCACAGTCCTGGCATGGGATCTCATATACCCCAGAGTCTTTGGGCGATGTCTTTTGTTGGACGTTAATCAGGGATTTGGCTAAGGTATTTGGGTAGGTAAATGCAAAAGGGTTGGATTTCCCAAGGGTGTGAGTTACTCTCTTAATCGTCTCCAGGTGGGGAATTTTTATTTTATTGTTGGGTGTGTCTCTGGTCTTGTCTTTAGGGGGTCGGTAGAAAATTACGTTTTGCTTTTTGAATTGCTTTTCTCAATTATATGGTCAGGATACTTTTAAAGATGAAAGTTGCTTGCGAATTAGTTCAAATTCTTTTTCCAGGAAATCTGGGGAACAAATTCGTAAGGCTCTTAGGAATAGGTTGCTGGCTAGACCTATCTTGATAGTATTGTCATGATAGCTAAAGTAGTGAATATATGAAAGTGAGAACGTTGGTTTTCTGTATATGGTAAATTTGTATTCTGTCGTGTCTCTGATTATTAAAACATCAAGAAAAGGAATTTTGTTGTCTGTTTCCCATTCAACTTTAAATTTGATGCTGGGCACTAATGCGTTTAATTTTGAGAGGAATTCATTAAAATTACCCCACTTATTATCCCAAATGTTAGTATGTCATCCACGTATCTCATCCACAGCATGTTTTTGGGTTTTATTGCATTTATTACTGTAGTTCAAAGTATTCCATGTACAGATTGGCTAAAATAGGACTTAAAGGACTACCCATACTACACCCGAATTTTTGCTTGTAGAATGATTCCCCGAATGAAAATACGTTATTAGATGCACATAATTCAACTAACTTTATTATTTTGTCAAGTGCCAAAGGGAAATGATCTGAATAGGGGGATAATTTTTCCCTTAAAAACTGAAGAACGTCCTGTACTGGTACTTTTGTGAATAGGGAGTCTACGTCAAGGCTTTAAAGTTTTATGTTGTGAAGTGGTATATGTGCTTCTCTGAATTTGTGACAAAAGTCTTCCGAATGTTTGATGTGACTGGGAGAAAAAGTGCCTAAAAAAGGAGAAAGGAGGCCAGCTAACCATTTAGAAATTTTGTAATTGAAAGCTCCGGCGCATGAAACGATGGGTCTGAATGGAAGATTGTCTTTGTGAGTTTTGGGAAGACCATAAAAGTAGGGTAATTTAGGATTAATTACTTTAAATTTCTCTAATAGTTCAATACTCTTTTTGTCTTGGCCAATTAATCTTACTTTCCGAAAAAATTCTGTGGGAACGTTCTGGAGGGGATTTTTTCGTCAGTTTTTCGTAAGTATTTGTGTCGCTAAGGAGCTGGTTGATTTTTGTCGAGGTAGAAGTCTTTGTCCATTATTACAATTTTGCCGTCTTTGTCGGATCTACTTATTATAACATCTAACTTTTTTAGCGAGTGGATGGCTATCATGAATCTGCGGGGAACAGGATATTTCTTATGAAGGTCAGTTAAAGCATTTAGTAACACTCCTTTTAAACATATCTCTTCACGGCTGTAGTTTTTGTCAGATATGAATTTATCAAAAGCCACTATGAGTCTAGTTGTTTTTGCGGTCTGGCATTAGGGCAAAGGATAAGCCTAAATTTAAAACTAAATGTTGATTTACAGTAAGGGGGTGTTGGATAAGTTTAAAACAAAACTTTGTCTTGTTGTTCAAGATTATTCCATGCGCTATTATCTATTAGGTTTATTTAACTTGCGTAAAAGTCTGTTGGAATGAGTCACGCTATTATAGGCAGCAATGTCGGAACAGAAAGAAATCAGATACCTGTATACGTGGTCCGTAGTGAGGAGGCGAAGATTAGATTGAGTTCCATATATCACTCTGCGTAGCACGAAGAGAAGCAGGTAATGAACATCTCAAAAGGGAATTGGACATCAGACATCGTCGACGCAGTGTTCATTCAACCAACGCTTAAGAAGATTAAAGGAAGATTATCAGCGGGGGTGACCTAAATTGGCCTACTTGTGGACGAATCTCTTGGTATAAATACCACCTTTTCTGTAAACTTTTCTCATTCATATACCTGAAGAGAGAGACAGCAGTCTCTGAAATATAGTACTTTTCTCTCTACATTTTGGTGTTTTTATGGGCTCCTTTTATTAGATGGAATTCTGTTGTTACAGAACACTTTTACCAGTCATATATATATATGTATATATATATAGATATATATATATACATATATATATATATATATATATATATATATATATATATATATATATATATATATATATATATAGAAGGATCCACAGCAATATTCTAGTTTATATATTTATATTAATTTTTGACATAATGGTATGTGTTGACGCATCCTAAGAATTAAAAGAGCAATATGTGTTTTCTTGTCTTGCAAAATAAGGAATGATTTTGATAACAGTACTGTTAGATTATTTTCGACCTAGCAAGCTGAATTTCCAAACTGCATGAAAGACTGATATGCAAAGTGTTTAGTGAAATATATAAACAAAACCACCTACAGTTGCGTAAAAGTAGTTTTATCTAAACAGATAATATAGTATTGTCATACTGGCACATACTAGAAATGTGATTATGCAACCTGTAGAAAAAGTCAACCGTTTGGTTTCCTGCTGTCTATAGAAACGCCCCAGGAAGATTAGATGTCTAGATATGAACATCCCTGTTGCTCCAACCATGAAGCACCATACAATGAAATCGTCTAGGAAACCTTAATATGACTGATTAGTGAACTCTACAGAAATGTCTGACCACCAACAGCCAGCGTTAAGCAGCCGCTTCCCTTATGACGCATGCGCAATATCAGGAACGCCATGTTTTGGTTGAAGGCCGCTTGCGGAGTTTCTATGATGACAGATAAGTGGGAACCCTCTGTGCAGAGAGATACGGGTGGAGATCATGGACTTCATTTCTTGTCCGAGGAATCGAGGGCATTTGATGACTGTTGGGGGAAGAGAGAGAGAGAGAGTGCATTGTGCGTGGATGGAATGAGAAAAATAAATAACCAAGGCTAGAGATGCGAGTGGCATGAGATTTGGATCTGTTGGATGGATAAATCAAGGTTAGGGGCTTAGAAACTCTCTCTCTCTCTGACGAATCATGGTACTATAGTAGATTCACATTAACCGTGCATTGGATATCTAGGCCAGTCCCTTACGACGCTCCTGATTGGCTGTTGATAAGCCAATCACAGGGCTGGAAACTGTCAATCTCGAGAATTCACATGGGTAGGATCTATGTTCCTACTCCCCTGAGAGATAAGTCTTTCAAAAGTATCCATCATGAGAGGTGAAGCATACATCCTGCCTATGTGAACTCTCTCGAGAAACTGAAAGTTTCCAGCCCGGTGGCTGGCTTATCAACAGCCAATCAGGAGCGTCATAAGGGACTGGTCTAGACATCAAATGCACGGTTGATGTGAAGCTACTCTAGTATCCTTGATGAGGCCAGCATCTGGGTTGGATGAGTGAAGGGCATTCGAACTTAGCCTAGGAATAATTTTTACAAATATACTTTGCCACGATGAAAAATTCGAGCAAAAATTGTCCTGTTAAATGTAAAGTCGACAGAGAGAAAAGGATAAACCCATAGGCAGACAGAGAGATTAGATAGACGATAAAATTTTACAACGAATAAAAAAAAATCAACATTTTAAACCAAATAACGCTTCAAGGATAAGAAGTTTTACTTACGGCAAGTGGGCGTCCACCTTTCACGAATAATGTTCGTCACGGGTATTTTCTCAGCAATAAACTATAGGCTAAAACGCCCAAAATAATGCATGATTTAGTCAACTCAGGCAATTCATCTCAGAGTAAAGATATATCCTTTAACTCCTGCAGAAGTCGTAGCCAATTTAACTCAAATTTTGCTGAATTTGTCAGAAGACAAAAAGTCACTTATTGGTTGATTTGTCTTTTTTAGAATGACGGCACAACTTCAAAAGGCAACAGCACAGTGTGCATCACTTCTAGCATCACCATCACAAAGGGACATATTCTACGAAGACATTTGTCTTTCACCATTCTCCAAAGATCGAAAACGAGCGGTAAATACGTCAACAGATGTCTTACTAGAGGTATATCGAACGAAAATGAAACATTATCTCCCCTCATCAGCCTCAGCTCGCTAGCAGCCAAGGAATGGAAACCTTTTTACTGCAAAACTCTACTTTCTTGTGAGGGATAGACCAAAGGTATTATATTTTGGCTGCGAAAAAGTCTGAGTCAGGCCAATATTAGTGCAGAGTTTTGCCGCCAAATCGACATTCGAAATAGAAAATCAAAGAGTAAAAGAAAACTTGTATAAAGACATAGACACAACACACGCAATAGACAGTTCTCGTCTACTTGGGAACACCCAGAGAGACACGTGATATCCTGGATCAACGTAGCGCATTCAGGCCGTCGAGATTAGAATAGTCATTGGCATTAGCGTCGAAAAAGGCCTTATCCCATTTGTTTTCATCCAATTTCGAATGCTTGGCGGCCGTCATCCCCATGACGGTATAATCGCATAACCATTGTGCGTTCAGAAGGCAAATACTCCAAAGCCTCAATGCCTGACGAGCAAGAAAGTCTAGGAGGCAACAATGGCACGAAAGTATCAATAGGTTCGTTTCATGTTACGTGTAGTACATGCCCATGCAATGTCAGGTGTTTCCAGCGTCTGAGAGCTTGGTTGGTTATGACTTGTTAATAAAGCAAGCTTTGAGGCCTGAAGCAACAAAGGATTCATAAAAGACAAAACTTTTGCCAGAAATCGTTGCAAATTCTAATTCCTCTAGAAATTATAATGACGATTAATGAAACATCAGCCCACCAACACTGATAAGGATACGACAACTGATAAAAACTTTACCTCGGATGATCATTACATGATTTTATATATATATATATTATATATATATATATATATATATATATATATATATATATATATATATATATATATATATACATATATATATATACATGCATACGACACATCGGAACCAAAAGCCCGGTCTTTTAGACGAGAGGCCTGGGCGTTGTCAGAAATTTATTTCTGTACACACATGCCCAACTGTTCATTAGTTTCTATTTATATGTATATATATACATGTATTTAAACACACATATATATAATATATATGAAAGAAAACTACGTAAAATATTGTTATAATTCAAACATTCATGGAGATATTGCATAATCGACCATTGACGGCAGAAACAAGCCTCTACAGAAAAGGATTCACAAATGTAGCAAAAGAAAAACAGCAAGAAGGTAATAAAGAACAAAGTATATAAACGAACAACCAAATATGGCCGTAGAAAAACAATTCAGCCTCTCAAGAGTGAAAAGTAACAGTTTCCTGCTTTGAATCGCCTACCGGGTGTGTGCACCCTTGGCCTCCAATCAAGAGTACCCGCAGCCACGTGCTATGAAATCTAAAAGGTAAAAGTATCAAGTACGGAGCAATCACATGGAATCGATTGTCCTCGAGAGAAAACCTCCAAACAAATGTGAGAGTCATGACACGCTTTGGCACACAATGTATAACCGTATTTGTAGAGTCATTAACGACCTTTTGGATTGATTATGAAGCCATCTTTTTGTAAATTATGGTTTCTGACATCAGAGTTCATGGCTCATGGAATTGCTATCTATTTTCGATCATAAATGAGGATAATTTGAAAGTATCTCATCGCAGTAATGATATCAATAATAATTATAATAAACATTTGTTAAAACAATAAGGTGTTGGTTAAACTTGATACAAACCACCTCAAGCATTGTTACGCTTCTGGATAATCCAATTCAGATCATAACCCTGCATTTAAGCTAAAAGTATCCAGAACGCAAACGATAAAGAATAATATAAGTAACAAGAGAAAATAGGCGCGAGTCAATAAAAACTGTGCACCTTTTTTCAAAATGTGTTTGGTCATTGAGGATGTGCATCATTTTCTCCAAATAAACCTTCTCTTCATAGTGGTGACCCCTTTCCCATTATGAAGAGAAGTGCTCATTTGGAGAGAATGATGCCTATCTTCAGTGACCCAACACATTTTGAAAAAAGTCAACAGGATCCACATAAAAACTGTACACTCTCTCACATACAATTTGAGAACCGATGAATAACTCTAAAGATGTGAATAGGAAACCTACAGCAGGATTCAGTAAATAAAGCTGATATAGAGGCCGACCAATTCTTTAACCACCAGTTTGCTTTTTCTTTCAATGTGCTAACTGCATATGAGTGTGTGACAGAAACTATACAACAGGGGAAAATGCATTGTAACTGCATAGGTAGTAATTCGATTTCTCTATCTTTCTAGCAGTGTTCTCTTTGCTCCTAAATGATAAATAAGGCAAGCTTGTTATGTGGATGTTTTTGAGAAATAGTTTGATAGGAGAAGCGTACTGTGTCCCTACTCTCACACTTATTAACTCTTCACTACTACTATAAATGAAGTTATTGTGAAACCAGATAATTTTTAAAGTCTGTTCAATTGCACTCCCCTGAGTGAAGATTTCTAGGGATATGGTGTACCAGTTTCTCAGGAGACTTTATTAAATCCTTGTTATAGCAATAAGCCACACCCAAGAATCATTCAATCCAGAGTCTGTATCTCTCCGAGTAATAGCTGGATCTTTTGACAGTATACAAGGTGAGGCCTTAGGTTATTATATAGATAAGACAGTCTTCGTGAAAAAGTAATGTTCTGCAAAGTTGTCTATCACCGCTGATTGGACTGTCCTGCGCCAAGCGGTGTTGCCCTAACTTCACAGGAATAAATACTCCATTTAGCTTGCTCATGAGTAAGTAGCCTTTGATGGGTCATTTCGTTATACAAAACACATGAGTGGATATTGTGTCATTAATTCGCGCTGAACCTAAATACAGGTTGAGCTTAGTTTTGCTTTAGCTATTCTGTTACAGACCACCCCTGGGAATACTTTATAAAGGCTGTCAACTAATTTGCGGAAAAAATTGGTTCCCTCCTGCCATTGTTGAAACTGATAAAGGTAGGAGCTTTCTTATTAAATTTTCTTCGGGGAAAGTTGGGTAAAACAAACAGAATCTAGGTGCACAGTAAGGGCAAAAAAACAAGATTCCAAACCTTGGTCTTATTGTCCCTTTTCCTACTTTCCTTCAATTTTTTACTTGTTTTCATGTTTAAATTGCAGTCCCAATTCTCCTCCTACCTAATCTCTCTCTCATTGTCCTCCCAATGTCCCTGTGAATCATTGCTCTAGCTGTGACCCACCGCAAACAATTTCATGTCTGAGTCTCTTCCAAATCCACATAAATGATGATAACTCATTTTCACTCTTCTCAATGAGCAATTACTTCAGCGACTGATTTATCCATTTACTGCACGGACATTGTTTGCAGTAAACCCGCTGTATCATAATTTTTTCGATATGATTAGTTCTTTTAACGTCCCTTCTTTGGCATAAACACGTTCTTCAACTTCCTTCAAGAGCTCTCGCAGCGTTTCATAGCCTTGAGCCGGAGAAGGTAATCATGCGTTTCAGAAGAGTAAACATCCGCGTTCCAAGAAAAGTAAACATTGGCGTTCCAATTTTCTCTCGAACTTACGCAGACCTACTTCCTGAATAGCTATACTACAATACATCCACAGTATAATTCTCTCTCTCTCTCTCTCTCTCTCTCTCTCTCTCTCTCTATCTCTCTCTCTCTATATATATATATATATATATTATATATATATATATATATATATATATATATATATTTATATATATAGACAAAAGTGTTCAAAAACTACGTAAGACGTTTCTTAAAGGAAGCCAACTGAGAAAGCGTGCGAGATTTGAAGACCTTCTTCTTGTAGCAGAAATGAGTAAAATTAAAGAAGTATTTTGATAAAAAATTCACTCAACTTCAATCTTCGATGTTAGATTAAAAAAATACTGATGTGACGGAGTGGTTAATAGATATTAAGTCAATCATTTTCATATGCATATTAACATTCTCGTCATGGACTGCTACAATGCAAAAGAAAACATAACATGTAACGACTACAAAATAATGTGAATGCTGTAACTGAAAATTGAAGCGGAAAAGATTCCAAGAATTAGTTGCCGAATGTCGGTGCTCCAGCTTCTGGCTTAACACCTTTGCTCGCTTTGCATTATGCGAAGGTCACATGACCCCTGACCTAGAAAACTTTATCATTAACCATGAGCTACATTCATTAACGATATAAGGTTTGGTCTGGATCTTATACTCTCATATTTCTCTTATATAAACGTATGGAAGAATGATCGTCCTTCTTTCATTATAGTGTAATCTATACTCTTTGTGCATTGAATTTTATTTCAGTTATAATAGGGAAATTGTTTGTAGAAAACAGATATGTAAAATTATAATGAAACTAAAATTTGTCTTTTTGTTATGATGATGTTTGGACAGTGTATAAAGTTAAACACACCCAAAGGTTTTTTACACCTTCCAGCCTGAACTAATAATGAATCTATATCTAAATGAAACATTTTTAGGTTCATATTCTTCATCTATATCCACCCTCAAGTAGAACTGGAAAATAGAAAAGACTTTTTGTGATGAAACCATATTCATTACTCACTTTGGATCACCGTTAGTACTTAAACCACACCGTGACAAAATCAGTGAACTGTGGACTATATATAACCAATAACACTGATGTAGTAAAACTGGTTCACGCACCAAGTTGCCGAATATGAAGTCCCATAAATTTCGTGTCACTTAACCAGATTCAGGTGATCAAGTCATTCTGCTCTCTACAGCCAGGGAAGCAAATTCCTGCGATGTATACTAGTATTGCACCGGCCCCAGTTTTTTATTTATTTATTTATTTATTTATTTATTTATTTATTTGCCATGCCACTAGGTTAGGTTAGGTTATGTTGGGTTAAGTTGAATTACTAATAATTGAAGCATAATTTGGGTGTGGGAAACATAATGAGATTATTTTCAAGAAAATTCTGTGGTTAGTTTTTAAGATATGGCGTCCCGCTTTTTTTAGGGAAAGGTCCCAGTACTCTGTTACCCCTTGGGGAAAATGCGCCCAGGAAGCTCTTCAGGACCGTCAGGAATCTCGAACCTACACAGCAATGTACAGTAGAAGCCAGACACCGACGTAGCTCGATATTCTTCTTACTCTTTTCCATTTGTTACTGTCATGCATTAATAACAACTTTTGTTTGGTACTGAGAGACATTTTCAAGTAGCATCAGACGCTTGGAAGGGCAAATTCAGCTGCGTTACTAACCAAAGGAGTTTTACTGACATCTGACAAACGATAAGGACAACAAGACTGAGACATCAAAAGTATAGTTCCAAGTTGATCAAGATTCCTGGTGAACTTTTAGAATTAACTGGTGTCTCGATTATTTGCTGGCAGTTACATTACTGACAATGACAACCCTGTTTTCTGAATAAGGAATGAATAGAGGCAACATGATAAAAATCGGCAAAATATGATCAATCATATTCTAATAGAAATCAAAGCAAGATGGAAATATAACTGGTCACTCCATCAATACTAAAACTATAATCCTCTTTTCTGGAAGCGAAGGGGTGGGGGGGGGGAGACAGCATCTTAAAAAAAAAAAAAAAAAAAAAAAAAAAAAAACGTACAAAAGTTTTCAGAATTCATGTTCTATAAGCAAAACTGGAACCAGCATTGTAGTTCATGATGGTGGATTTGGTGATTGAAAACAATGCTCACAATGCTGATGCCCTGCGGGACTGGGCCTGTCTCCAGAGATACCCTTGTTCTTTCCAGAATTCCCAGATTGATTTTATCAGCCTCAATATGAGACAGTTCGGACTATTTCTTTTAGATCCTGTCTGCTGACTCCATCAACTGTGATTCCTTTCATAAAATGTCGGGAGGGGTTAACGTCGGGCGAGGTAGGGGCTGTTCGTAAGAAGCTGAAATCAAAGATCAGGTACCTCATTCATTTTAATCTAATCTGGCATTTGCCTTAGCATCAGAAATCTTGAACAGGCATAAAGGCTTTAGTAGAAGATTGTGAGGGACAGAATTCTGGAGAAGAAGTCGGCAGAGAGACAGCCAAGGCTTGTAGATATATCAGGGCATCTAGAAGAAGGAATAAATCAATGGAAACGTGAAACTTGCGTGAATGTGTCACACGTTGCGTCTTGGTGGTTCTCATTGGTGAGACGGGTGATGATGCATCTTTTGCCCAACTAGTCGGGGAATAACTGTGGCGTTTTGCTCATCGCACATCACAGAATCACTCGCCACATCAATCTCGTTCCTTGTCTTGCTCCATTTCCAACTAGCGCTGAAATCTACACTTCAAACGGAAAAATAGAGATGCGCATAGTGACTGGCAGAACTTGCTTATCCAGGTAAAATTGAAGATTTTATTATTATTATCATTATTCACATGAGCCCTTTTCATATGGAACAAGCCCACAAGGGATATTGACTTGAAATTCAGGCTTCCAAAGTAAGAGGAGGTAGAGGGAAATACGGAAAGAAATCTCACTTATTAAAAAAATAAATTAATAAGTTAATATAGATAAAGATGTATTGAAATGCAAGGAGACTAGCAAGAAGACCTTGCAGACCGATACCTATGAAATTGTCCTTTGCCACAAAATCTATCTTCAGTTTGAGGAGCTCTTCTTGCACATAAAAATAGCGATGAATTCGCTTTTAGACCTTGAAGGTGATTCTCAATCTCGACTGACATATAACAATTTTAAGATTCTCTGTTCACTTCATGGACAATTACCCCCTCTTTCATTTTATAGCTGCCTCACCAGGCAGATTGGAAAAATCGAGCACGTACGCGCTCGTATCAAAGAGAATTTATGAAGCCGTCTTAAAAAGTACGATATGATTTTATAAATACGGTACAATAATATGTAACATTTATATATACATATATATATGTATATATATACATACATACATACATATATATATATATATATATCATAATATATATATATATATATATATATATATATAGATATATAGGGGATTTATTCGAATTCTTCGATAAGCTTGTCACTACAAAGCGTTAGATCGAAATGCATGAATTTGAAGTAATTCTGATTACTTCATATTTTTGCATATGGAGACAAGGCTTTGTAGTGACAACTGTATGCAAAAAGTGTGAAAAATTCGAGAAGTTAATAGGGCATTGTGGTTATTATGATTACATTCGTATCTCTGGTAGAGTGATCGGTGGATTATACAAGCACACACACACACACACACACACACACACACACACACACACACACATATATATATATATATACATATATATATATATATATTATATATATATATATATATATATATATATATATATAATGTAGACATATATATACATACATATATTTCTGGTAAACGGCAGTTGTTCACATAAGTAAACCAAACTGATAAAGGAGAATGTTAGTATATTCCGAGATGTCCCATTAGTACGTCAAGGAGATTTACATAACTAATTATTCTTAGAGATGATGTCAATGGATTTGCGATTGTCCCAGGAAACAGCGATAACTGAAATTGTTTAATACGGTTCCATTATAGATTTCATACAGAATATTGCTTCCATTGTCCTTGCCATAAAGTTTATTGTTTGTTTTTAATCTAGAGATCATGTTTACAATATGTTTGTATCTTTACGATTTTTATATTCCTCGTGAACACTTGTGAGAGCAGATAAAAAAATAAAAAGAGTAGTTTTTCTTTAATGTCAGATTCTCATTTTCCGTATTCTAATCTTTTTGATATTCTAATTTTCCATACACTAATTTTTTGACATATATTTTAATTTTGCCATTATTATTTCTTTATATTCTAAGTTTTCTATTCAAAATGTTTTGACATTCTAGTTTTCTATATTTAATTTTTTTGAAAATCTAATCTTTCATATTCTATTTTTTCATATTCTAATTTTTTATATTCTAGTTTTCCTATTCTAATTTTCTAATATTCTATTTTTACATGTTCTAATATTTTCATATCATATTTTCCTATTCTAATTTTTAATTATAGTTTCCCTGTTCTACTTTTTTATATTCTAATTTTCCTATCCTATTTTCTTTTACATTCTAATTTTCGATATTCTAATTTTCCTATTCTATTTTTTTATATTCTAATTTTACTATTCTAATTTTTTATATTCCAATTTTTTGGTATATTCTAATCTTATTGATATTCTAAATTTTAATATTTCAATATTTTTATATTCTAATTTTCAATTTTCCATATTCTCGTTTTTTGTGTATACTAATTTTGTTGATAATCTAATTTTCCATATCCTAATTTTTTGTATATTCTAATTTTGTTGATATTCTAATTTATTTATATGCTCATTTTCCACATTTTCTTTTTTGTATATTTTAATTTTTTCATATTCTAATTCCTTTATATCTAATTTATTTTATATTTTAATTTTCCTATTCTATTTTTTTACATGTTCCTATTTTTTTATATTCTAATTTTCCTATTCTAATTTTTCATATTCTAATTTTCCTATTCTAATTTTTTAATATTTCAATTTTCCTATTACAATTTTTTTTATATTCAGATTTTCCTATTCTAATTTTTTGTATTCTAATTTTTTTATTCTCCTTTTTTATATTCTAATCTTACTTTTCTAAGTTTATTCATAATCTAATTTTCATATTCTAAGGTTTTTTGATATTCTAATTTTCCTAAACTAATATTTTTTGTATTCTAATTTTCTATTTTAAATTTTTTATATTAAGATTTTCCATATTCTATTTTTTTTATATTCTAAATTTTATATGCTCTAATTTTCCATATTCTATTTTTTATATTGTAATTTTCCTATTCTAATTTTCCTATACTAATAATTTTTTGTATTCTAATTTTCCATAATCTAAGTTTTTTGATATTCTAATTTTCCTATTCTATTTTTTTATATTAAGATTTTCCATATTCTTTTCTTTTTATATTCTAGATTTTATATGTTCTAATTTTCAATAATCTAATTTTTTTTATATGGTAATTTTCCTATTCTAATTTTTGTATATTGTAATTTTC
>NC_087206.1:43398521-43453521 GCF_015104395.2 Macrobrachium nipponense | reverse complement strand
CAATTCCTTGATAATCTACAAGGTCAACGATAACTGCGAAAGAAATCTGTTGGGGCCCATTTTCATTGAAGCCATGTCAACAAGGAATGTAAATCTCCAACCTGGATTGTCCCTTGATCCTCTTTCCTTCTCTTTTTTACTTAAAGAACATACTGCCCAGATTAACAAACTGTAACCCCGCCCCCATTCTGTTTTTGTATATGAAGGTCCGTCAACTTCTCAGTATTCAGTGAGAAGTTGAAAAGGTAAATATACTACGAAAGTACTTATTCAAAGTTCCAGTTTTCACCACCTTCTTATGTGGATTTTGTGATATATATATATATATATATATATATATATATATATATATATATATATATTATATATATATATATATATAGATATATATATAGATATATATATATATATATATATATATTACATCGAGCTACAAATTTCCTTTTCTATCTAATTCACTCTACCTTGGAATTAATATATTTTCATATATGTTAACCGAAGGAAGAATTTTTTAGTCGATAAGAAATATATCGTGAGCGACGACTTTCTTATCGACTAAAAAATTCTCCTTCGGTTAACATATATGAAAATATATTAATTCCGAGTAGAGTGAATTAGATATTAAAGGACATTTGTAGCTCGATGTATGTATATGAATCACGGTAATGTGATATGACTCGTATATATATAATATAATATATATATGTATATATATATATATATATATATATATATATATATATGTAAGTATGTATGTATATATATATAATAATATCATATATATATATATTATATATATATATATATATAAATGGCCCACAACACACTATTTGGACGTTGATGGACCTTTTATCCTCATATTATACTGTTGTATTACAGTTAAAGACATTAATATATATATATTACACACACATATATGTTTACATACATATGATTGTGTATGTATATATATTTTTCTTTCTTCTATATATTTATATTATTTTCCCTTGCTGCCTTCCTGTGTGCGCGTGTATGTGTACGTGTGTGTGTGTGGCTGCCTGTCTGTGGATCCGGAACCGTACTATGCATTTCAGAGACCGCGAGTCATCGTTTTTCTCAAATATCTTTCAAACTAATTATTTGATCGAAATGGTACTTTAACACAGAGTACAAGACACCCCGCCCTAAGTTTTGGTAATATAGTGCATTGTCAAATGGTGTTAGTTTAGGCGTTCACTCTTGACTTTTAAATGCAAAGTCGTATGAGTCAGCAGGACTCATTTGCAGATTCGAACGTTGGCTATCCCCCATCCCTTCCCTCTCTTTTCCTCCCTCCTTTCTCTCACTTTCTTTATCGCTGTTTTCCCCATTTCTCTTTCCCCTTCCCCCGCCCCAATACCTTTATGTAATTTATATGGAATAAAACACTGTTTTCCATGACATTTTTCAATATCAGCAGATAATAGGAGAGTTCATAATGAAGAGGATATGGAAGTTTGACACAGATCATAATAATGGTTAATTTTTCCAGATGTATTCTGTTATAGTATCCTTGGCGTGTCAGCTAATACCGTAATGCTAAGGGGTTAGGTCGGCTGCAGCACTCGCACTATTATAAGTATTTACTGCGTAATTGATGAAGACGGATTTTTCATCGCTGTCATGGCCGCCATGTTACATAGTCCGCATTGTTGCAGAAATGCACATGTAATACGACTCCAAATAATATAAAAAATGGAGAGAGCTAACAATAGATTAAGGCTCAATCTCAACAGGTAAGTGAGACGGTCCAGAGCCTTCGAGGATGAATACTGGTCCACGGATAACATCCACAAACCTGTAGATCCCGCCATTATTAACATCGACAGTGATAACGATGATTATTCGTTCCTTGATAGTGACGATGACTGTGAATAAAGTTCTTATGATATTCTCAATTGTTTTCATCTTTTTTCAACCTATGATAATACTTAACACACGAAAGAGAGAGAGAGAGAGAGAGAGAGAGAGAGAGAGAGAGAGAGAGAGAGAGAGAGAGCGATTTCATAATTCCTTTACCACTCTAAATAGTAGTGTTAATTATATACTGGGCTGTAGGTTAAACTGTGTGATTTAATTTTGGTTACCTGATTGTCACGGGGTAATAATAAAGTAAAAAGATCCTTTTTTTTAAGATACACTTGTGAACTAAGGTAGACTTGAGAATTCCTCAAGAGTTATTGAGTGTATATAGCACTGCATAATGCCATATGTGTGTTGCGCTGACTGGCTAAAAATATAGGTGTAAATATAGTCTATAAATAAAAAAAAATATCTCTTGGGAAAGTCTTTAGATTAAACAATATTCATTTTCATTTTATATACTCATTCAAAATCATTCAAATTCATCAGTAACAAGTATATGCAATGATGAAATTCTATATATACGTTTATATATATATATATATATATATATATATATATATATATATATATATATATATATATATTTATATATAACACCAGCATTTTTTATCTGTTGCCGTCAGTTTGTGATGCTGCAAAATAGATACAAACCTGTTAAAGACATAAGTAATTTAATTTCTTGACTGATTATGCATGAAGAGAAAATTGGCTACCTTCTTTATAAAAAAAGAATCCTTTTTGTTAAATGCCTGACAATAGGGTAATAGGTAAAACTTAAATTAATGATAAGTGATATAATTATAGATGCATGAAACTCAATTCCTTCACTAAACTCAATACGGTACAAGAATTACTTCCTTATTACTGGCGTTAGATTAGTTGAAACAAAATTGTGGTGTGATATGAATAGAGAAACACATATACAACGATATTTTGATAGTAGTTTCCCCCTGATTATGCCCATTTTCTAATGTACGTTTGGTGTCTGTGTATCACTCCTCCCATTAATTAACGTCGCTTTCTGTGGAGTAATTCAGTCACTCCTTTGCCCTTTGAGGGATTTTGTAAGGTAAGAGTGACCTATGTTGCAAATCAGAGGGCTAAGCGGCCTCGCCGCACTTGATCACTTGCTCTATGTGATGCTTGTGTATTCATACCTTTACACTTTGTTCTAGGTATCAATCTTGAGTACAATTCCTGGCTGTGGAGAGGTGACATTCTCACTTTTATGCTCTGGGCTCATGTTTGCTCTCTAAGTTCCCTTGTGTCGGTAGACCCGACCACATGGTTCCATTACTTCAATCAACCTGATTTATTAGTTATAACTTAGACCCTGAGAGTATCCTTATACCCTTAAGGTGCCCATTTAAGACATTGAGTAATTCATCTGTAAATGCATTCCCTTTAAATATGATCCTTAGAGTTTCTATCACATTTTTTCCCATAAATCTGTAACGGCCCTCAGCTATAGAGTTTATTTATGATCTCAACCTCGCTAAGGCGTTTCCTAAACCCCAGTCAATGTATCCACTGATGTGCAACCCATATTGAGGTCCAGATCAATAAAAATGGCGACCTTGCCAGGATTTCTTGTGCAAACTCTTGCAATATTGATTGTCAACAATTAGCAACTGCTAGCGATGATTTCATGAGAAAAACAGACCTGAATTCCAGCCTCACATCACATTCCTTTGTGACTCTCAGCATGCGTTTGGCAATGACCAATTCTGTCTTCCTTACCATGCAGAAAATATGTAATCTTAGTAATAGGTTATCTTGCGTCCTAGAGGCAATTTATTCCACCTCAGGGGAATCTAAGCTGGTGTTATTCCCGCCCTTTAGGGATGCCATTCCCAGGTACAGTGTCTGGCCATTCCAGAGTCTAAAGCTCGGTCCCCACTCCTAGCCCCTCAGGGACTTGGTGCTTGTGTTTACCCTTAGAAGTTCCAACTCATGAACTTGCAACCCCCCATTCCTACAAGATGGCCAACAACGCTGGACAGGGAGAGCCACAGGACTCAAAGGGCAAGAACTAGCTAACTGGGTGGCCTAGGAGAGGGAAAAGGCACGTGTGAAGGAGAGAGAAAGAGCTGAGAAGGAGGGAGAAAGGGAATTCTAGGAAGAGAAGATAAATAGCTGAAAGAGAAGAAAGGGAAAAAGAGAGATAAAAAGGAAAAAGAAAGAGAAGAAAGGGAGGACGAAAGAGAATTTCAAGAAAGGAGGGAAGCAGCAGAAAGGGAAGAGAGGGAGAGAGAAGGGGTGGAGAAGGCTGCAGAGAGGACCACCAACTTGCCTATGGCCAACGCTGGCATCCATCCCCTTACATCTAGGTCATCACACTCCATACTCAGTAGCATGGGCACCCTCATCAAGCCATGGACCGAGGCCAAACCGGAGGTCTGGCTTGACCACATAGAGAAGGTGCTGGACAACCTAAAGCTTCCCCCCACTGAAGTACCCTTCATTTGGGGAAAATACCTGGAAGACAAGGGTGCCACGGCCTTCCAAGGACTCCCTGCCAACAAGTAAGGAAATCTCGCTAGCGTGAGGGTGAGGGAGGCCATTGTCAAAGCCTTCAAAATTGCCCCCAATAGGTGAAGACATATATGGAGGAGAAAGCTGAAGGAGTCTGGGCAGACGAGGTCGGAATGGGTGGCAAAAAAGACCCCCACCCTCCAGAGGTAGACAAGAGCCTCTTATGCTACATCTGTGGAAGAGATCCTCAAACTTTCCCAGTTGGAGGGTTTCCTGTCCTACACCCCACCCCCTGGATAAAGATCCTAAGACAATCATCAAATGCTGTAAGTGGGCGGATGTCTGGGATACCCACCACCACTCCAGACTTCCCTAAATAAGAAAATTCTTCCTGTTGCTCCCCCTCTAGCCCACTCTCAGCCAACACAGCGCCAAAATAATCCACTGTGGAAACCCATGTGAGGCATTGTGACAAACTTGCCACTCTTCAGAACTGCCAGGTATTCATGCTCAGGTTTACCTGTCAGTCCACCCATGACCGTTCAGCGGATGAGTTCCACACATAAAGAGTAGAACTGTTAGTCGGGCAGTCGACTCAAGGTCATTGCCCTCATTTCTTGCCCAGCCTTTGTCGTGGTAACAACTATATGGCAGTGATGGAAACTCCGCTAGCTGATAAGGATGTAGAGCTACATAGACTAGCTGCTGCGGCAATTCACTTCAAAATAGGAAAGAAGCAAAATGGCGTAACAGAGTATGGTCTAAATATTGCCTGTTAAAGAGAGATGTCTATTCTCATACATTATTAATAAATCAGACTAAATTAGACCTTGGGGCTGGTTCAGTTATTCATGAAATAGACCGTGAAACCTACTTTCACTTGTAACACCTTTCATAAAAAAGTAGGATACTGATCTCAGCCGACACCAAATTGTCTATCGCATGGAATATTTTTTTATCTTATATTTATCATAAGATTTGGACTGGCAACGGTCTACAAATAGCACCACATGGTCTAACAATAAAATGAGTTAGGCCTATACATAGTTTATTCATATTCTAGTCCGAGCGGCTGAGATCCTTCCCAGATGAAATCAGGCAGCGAACTGTCATAAAATCGTTGGTTACCCATCCACATGTGTGATCACCTGTCAGTCGGTCTAAAGAACTTTAGGTAATTCCATTAGTTCATCAGTTTTGGTGAGTGGACTGACTCCGTCCACAAACTGCTGACCACACGTACGTTTTAATGTAAGTTTCGATGAACTGACAGGGAGACTGACAGGTAAACCTGTGCGTGAATATCCGGCCTAAGGCAGATCCTCTGCAGTCAACGCCTGCCTCCGTCCCCCTCAGAATGGATATCACCAAAATAATAAGAATAAAGGCCATTGGCACTGGACAAACTGGCTGAGGCATGACTTCAGCAAGCCTTTCTGTAACTTGTGCAAAGTGCATGTACACACCTCCTCCTGGGCTCATTGCACCAAGAAAGCTGCCACTCCTGCCATTGCCATGGCATGACGAACCCGTCAACTCTAGGTCACCCCAGCTCAGGACCCTATATTTGTTGCACTTCCCAGACATTGCTATCCTGCCCACCAAGTCAAGCATTTGACGACTCCGGTGCACAGCTATCTATAATTCGGGAGATAAAATTACTCATGGAGATCGGGTTAGAGTAATTCAACCACTTCTTTGCCATTTGAGGGAATTCGGAAGGTAAGAGTCACCTATATTGCAAAACTGGAAAGTTAAGTGGCCTCACCGTACGTGATCCCTCGCTCTGTATATTTATACTTTCACACCTTGTTCCGGGCATCAATCTCAAGTCCAATTCTTGCTCTGGGCTCATACTATTGCTCCACGTTCCCCTGTGTCGACAAACCCGACCACATGGTTCCAGTACTTCAATCTACCAGATTTATTAGTGACAACTCAGACCCTGAGAGTCCCCTTGCACCCTTAAGGCGCCCATTTAAGATGTTGAGTAATTCACCTGTTAATACATTCCCTTTAAATTTGAACCTTGAGTTTCTCGCACGTTTTTTCTCTTAGGGCTGTAACGACCCTCAGTCTTAGAGTTTATTTATGATCTCAACCTCACAACAGTGAGGTTACAGCAACATTTCTAGCCAAGGAAGGCTTTATCTTGACAGAATATAAAACTTCTAAAATGTCGAGGGCTTTAGCAAACTGAGCAGAGGTTAAAACAGAAAAATCATCGATATGTAAAGGGTGACCAGTCTCCTTGCTGTGTTCTCTAATTGCCCTATAACTAGGTCTTGAAAGATAATTGCCTGTACGAAATGACTTACCAAGGTGTTCAAACCATCTCATCCAAGCTGATCTGGTAGTTTTTCCAACGTAAGTGGCATCACAACCACTGCACTGGATCAGAGTGGACTGAAGGCTTGTTGGTATAGGGTCTTTAATTTTAAAGAAATTTCCTAAACTATTTTGTTAAGTGAAATATATTTTGATATCCGGCAGAGGGTAACCAATGGACAAAATAGAAATTAATTGTTTTTTTAGATCGTAACTATGAGTTCCAGTAAAAGTTAAAGATAGATAAATAACAGGTTTCTTTACGTCAGCGGTAGTTTCGGTTTTTTTGTTTCCTTTTTATCTGTTACAAAACAGTCTTCTTCATCGGTTTTTAATTGCTTAGTGTGCCAGTATAACCGAGATATTATTTTTAAAATAAAGGGAATAAAGCTCTCATATCATGTTAAGGAAATTATGGACCCTGTTTTTATTGAATAATGATATATATGAGTGAGACAGAGGAACTGATGGGTAACTGATCGTATCATCGCTTATTAAAGTGACAATCGTCAAAGTAACGCTTCTCCGTCGTCAACGAAATCAGCGAACATTTCAACTCCGCCACGATTTGGTGAAACAACGACATAATCTTCCCTGACACCGAATCGGCCATCGACCGCTATCACCGCAACAGAATTCGCTGACTCTGACATGAATAACATGAATGATATGAATAATGCATCATCATTTCTGGGGAAGGGGCGAGGGAATTTGGCATGCATTAAAGCTGCAGATTAAGGCTGCCGCGGCACCACGCGATTAAACTGGAGAGCCTCACTGGGTGAGGAGGACATTTCAAAAGTCACTCGTTGTTTTAATGAATTGAGACAGAGCTTCTCCCTTCCCTCGCTCTTTCCAGGATTTTTGTCCTTGCGTCAGAGATGATGTCCCGTGTAATAATGATTTCCTACGAAGCTGGTACCTGAGCTGTTTCTTTGAGCTTCCCTTTTTCAGCCCTCCTTTTTCCGGAAATAGGAAGCTTTATGTGATCGGTTACTAGAAGCAGAAAGTAGGAGAGTAGGAACTACGTTATGCCAGCGTAAACTGATCTCAAAAATATATTGCATGAAAACTAAAATTTTCCTCTTTACGAAGGTAGAATATACTTTGCCATGAATTTATGCAGGTAACAGAGACGGAAAACAAATATCAGTTTTACCTGCCGTCGTAAGAATTTCAGTGAATTCTCCGGATATCATGAACAAATTTCTCAAACATGTTAAAGTCCCGTTTATAAAAAATTCAGAAAACAGGGAATACCAAAGTTTAAAGATGAAGGGACTGAACCACTCAAAAATAGGAAAATGGTACAAGGTTATGTTTTTTACATTACAGCTTTTATTGCAGTTGTGGACAATGTGCTGAATGTTTAACTTACCGCACGAGCAGCATTTCAACTCGCATATTGGGGGAATAGAATTAGGCTGACTTATCCAATGACCCACAAAGAGAGATGAAGCTTGATTCCACGTTGTATGAGCGCTAAGTATTCCAGATGAACTCTAGAGACGTAGCGGTCGTGAAATTAAATTGTCGCTATTGTTACGTAGTGCAAAGAATAGCAGCAGGTGGCCGTCTTAAATGGAATTCGTTGGCACTGCTTACCAACGATAATACAGTCAGTTCAAAAAAGTTATTTTAACAAAATTCACTTATGTTTATTTGAAAGCATTCCAGTGTTAGATAATTTTGCTGGTAGATGTCTCTGATGGTGTGACCAAGGGCCATGAAACTTTGAAACTTAGGAACAAATTACTATAATTGGAATCTGCTTAGGTCCTTTAGCCCGATCCTCGCTTATATATATATATATATATATATATATATATATATATATATATATATCATATAGGTATATATATATATATATATATATATATATGTATATAGATATATATATATATATATTATATATATATATATATATATATATATATATATTTATTTATTTATTTATTATTTATAAACATTACATGCATTTTTCCTTGGGAAAGGATGTCACTCTGTCAGCAAAGCTTTCGAGACGGGATATCTAGTCCAGCACACATTACTTTGACTGTAACAGACGGTAGTGCCCAAATGAAATAGGGGTTGAAGTTGTGGATGGTAAGTTGAGAGCAAACCATCGATCTAGCAAATGGAGCCGGAAGATGTGTCCAGCAGTCCTGACGACCTTTCATATATATATACGTATATATATATATATATATATATATATATATATGGTATATATATATATGCATATGTATATTTATGTATCTTATATGTATATATATGCATATATATGTATGTATATATTATTATATATATATATATATATATATATATATATATCTATATATATAATTTATATATATATATATGTATGTATTTATAATATATATTATATATATATAATATATATATATATATATATCATATATATATTTATATATATATATATATATATATATATTATATATTATATATTGATACTTTCAAAACCCATATATCCCCTCTTTGACTGTATAAAATATTATGTATAGATTTTGGCAACATTTTTTCAGATTGCTAGATAGCTTAGAGATAGAATGTTTAAAATGTGTGTTCAGATTTTGCATAACATATTGTAAAAGAATATATATAACATAGTATGAAAAGAGAGAGAGATTTACTTTGTCCATTCGAAACAAGAGTTGTTTCCCTATTATGTCAACGCCTTGTGATAAGAGACCCCGAAGTTTCTGCTTTGCTTTCCTAATCTGTCAACACGTTTGATTAGAGATCTCGAGGTCTTCCTTGTGTTTTGGGAATTCTGTCATCACATCTGATAGGGACTTTTGCTTCGATCGATCGAGCAGGTACGTGTCTTTGTTGAGCTGACTCTTTCATAACTTGTTTCATACGTGTACCTCTTTGCTAAAACCAAGTGCAGATTTCACAGTTTCTTTGTAAAGTTGCGTCACTTTTTGAAGCTTCTGGAAGAATTATTGCCCAAAACGTTTTGTGTCATCTCCACTGTCCAGCTTCCGTAAAGAAGAGTTTTCATTGCATCTTAAAACCGCATTCTGTTCAGACATCTCCCTCCCTCTCTCTCTCTCTCTCTCTCTCTCTGCCTCTCCATAATTGATATTAACGTCATGTAAAATGGTCACTCGTAACTTTTAGATTTCAGATTTGATATTTCTTAGAGTTTATTTAGTGTTATTTAGTGCTTTTTGTGGAATCTGAACAAACATTGTGTGTAACGGCGCCTATTTTTGTGAATTGGTGAATTTTTTTGAAGAAAGAAATTAGTATACCAAGGTAAAGTGTGTTATATTTTTATTAGTTGCAACTAATAACTAATAGTCGGTGGTTTGGTAAAAACTAATAACTGTTGGTTACGATGGTTTAGAAAACTAATAACTATTAGTACAATGGTTTGAGAGAAACTATTTACATTTTTACACATTGCAAATTTTTGTGTTTTGTGTTTGTTTCATTTGAAGTGATTTTTATGTTTTGTGCATTTATTCATTTTCTTATTGAAGTGTGTGTTTTTATTTTATATTCAGTGTGATTAATACTTTTTGCAATGCTGGTATTTTCCACATTTTTCTATGTTTTCATTTGCATTCACAATTTAATTAACTTAGTTATTTTCATTGCTTAATCGTTGTACATTTAATTGAATTTAACACTTGTGAATTAATTTGCATTTAATTAGAATTCTTTTCAAGTTTTATTGTTGTTTAGCACTTGTGAATTAATTTCCCAATTTCAATTATTGCCTAACACTTTTGAATTTTGATTGAATTAATTTTATTGAATTTTGTGATAAATTAATTTTGATTTAATTTTACTGAATTGATTCAAGAATTAATTGAACTTTACTTTGTTTTCAAGTAACAGTAATTTTCCCTGATATTGTGAATTTCACTTATAAATTTTGAGTTTAATAGTAAATTTTTGTATTTAAAATTTATATAAGTGTTTTCTTTATTTTACACCAGTATTTCATTATGATTATAATTGAAATTGGGAAATTAATTCACAAGTGCTAAACAACAATAAAACTTGAAAAGAATTCTAATTAAATGCAAATTAATTCACAAGTGTTAAATTCAATTAAATGTACAACGATTAAGCAATGAAAATAACTAAGTTAATTAAATTGTGAATGCAAATGAAAACATAGAAAAATGTGGAAAATACCAGCATTGCAAAAAGTATTAATCACACTGAATATAAAATAAAAACACACACTTCAATAAGAAAATGAATAAATGCACAAAACATAAAAATCACTTCAAATGATGTTAGGTAGAAACATAGAGTGGTAATTGATCTGTTTTCCTTCAATTAACTTGAAGTGACTTAGAACCAGGGAAGTACTTAGACTTTTGAAAACAGGGAAATACTTAGACTTTTAAAGTTGTTGATGGAGTGATACCCTTTGATTAATTTGATTACTTACAAGATTACCTCACACCTGTTTTGATGGACTTAGTCTGATTTTCTGCAATACTGGTAAGTTGTTGCCTTTAGAGTATTCAGTCGTTTAGTATCTGTGATGTGGGTTCAGGTGTCTGGCTTTTGTGAGGTAACAATTAATGAATGGTAAGTGTAGTAACCAGATACTTGGCACTTTGTCACAATGCACTTTTGACAATATGTATATTCAAAGATATATATATATATATATATATATATATATATATATATATGTATATATATATCATATGTATATTTATGTATATATATGCATATATATGTGTATATATGTATATACATATATATATATATATATATATATATATATATATATATATATATATTCATATATATATATATATATATATATATATATATATATATATATATATATATATATGTACTATATATTTGATTTGTGTGTATGTGAATGCTAATTTATATATATATATATATATATATATAATATATATATATATGTATATATATCATATATATATATACATATATATATATATATATATAATATATATATATATATATATATATATATATATATATATATATATATATATAGTAGATACGTATGTATATATATATATATATATATATATATATATGTATGGATATATATTCTTATAAGTAAGTTTGGAATGCAATTATAATTGTGGTAATATGATTAATTCACCTCAGAACCTGTGTATCATGCTATGAAGTGTATGTTTTTTGTGTTCAGATTCCCAAATTTAAAGATAAAATGTGTTAAGTGGTCCCACTTTTCATTTTTAAGTACGTAAGACAGAGAGAGTGAAAGCTCATCAGCCTTTTGAAGAGGGTTGTTGTCACACTTTGAGAATGCCTTAGCTAAGCTGATTTCTTTATCGGCGCAAACACAGGCATAGGGACCTCCTGGGCCGCATCGAGTCATTTGAGAACATAAAAAGAGACTGCTTTATCCGAGCAGAACTTGCAGTTATCCAACCCCTTGAAAATTGATTAGCTAAGCTAATTTTTTATCGTCCAGATCGGGCCTGTAATGGAACACAAGGGAGCCTTATTCATAGACATATGCAAACGTAGTCAAAGAGGCCCCATACTTTATACCCCTATAGAGATGACGTAATATGTTTTCGTCTTGGACGTGTACACTCAACTACACCCATTCCCCTGATACGCATAGTTACGCACATAAAACTTTCATTCGATCTCGAGACCTAGCCGCTGGCGTGAGGGATAGGATCTCTCTCTGTCTCTGTCTCTGAAAGCTCTCTCTCTCGCGCAAACTGTTTCATTTCAGTAACGTAATTCCCGCATATATATAAGGTGGTCACTCATTTTTATATAATTCTTAGTAATATATGTGTTGTTTGTGGAATCTGAACATAGTATTATTTCTATTAGTTTTGTGAAGGCGCCCACGAAAATAGTGAAGAGGTTGAAATTGTATCAGGCCTTTTGATTGGAGTTGCAACTGTGTATAAGGTATTTTACAAATGTTTTTGAAGTGCACTTCGAGGTTTTATTTCACTATTGGATAAAATTATCATTTTTAAACACATTTATCTTTTGCCTTGTTCTTTTGTTATATGCAATTTTATATGCTTAATGTTTGTACTGTCAATGCTTTAATTGTTTTGATATCATGCATTATGTTTTGCATTGTTTTTATTTTGTTTAATTAGTTTGAATAATATTCTATTATGTAATTGTTTGAATCTAACACTTGCAAATTAATTTGTATTTAATTAGATATAATTTCAAATTTAATTACTGCTTTATGATTTAATTTAATTAATTTTCTTGATAAACTTTGATTTAATTTTGCTTAATAATTAAATAATTAATTCAAGAATTAATTAAACTTTTGTTTTCAAGTAATAACAATTTCCCTGAGATTGCGAATTTCACTTTTAAATTTTGAATTTAGAAATAAAATTTTGTATTTGAATTTTAAATGAGCAATTTATTATATAACCAGTATTATAACAATTTCCCTGAGATTGTGAATTTCACTTATAAATTTTGAATTTAGAAATAAAATTTTGTATTTGAAATTTAAATGAGCATTTTATTATATCACCAGTATTATATTTTATTTTTTTGTTTAGGTAGAAATATAGAGTGATAATTGTGACGTTTCCCACAAATAAAACAGAATCAGGGAAATACTTAGATTCGAAATTGCAGGAGTGATGCTCTTTAATTAAGATTACCTCACACCTATTTTAATGAACTTAGACTGATTGTTTTCTTGACTGTTCAGTTAAAAAAGGGACCGCTATTACCTTTAGAGTATTCAGTCGTGATAAAGGGTCAGGTGTCTGGCTGTAGTGAGGTAAGTAATAACCAGGTACTTGAACAAACTGTGCCCTAAGTACGAGGGGTGTCCCAGACCCAGGAATAAAAGGGTCTCTTGTACTAGCAAGTACAAATGGTAAGTGTAGTAGCCAGATACTTGGCAATTTGGATTAACAAATATTAATGGTGTCCAGACACAGATCTTTGACTACTTCGTGCTCCAAGTATTAATGGTATCCAGAACCTGATACTCTTGGCCACTTCGTCGCAATATATATATATATATATATATATATATATATATATATATATATATATAATATATGTATATATATATATATATATATATATATATATATATATATATATATAATATATATATATATATATATATACATACTTTAAAAGGAACTTCATTCCCGTACATGTGAGTGTGAGAACAGATACGTATTATATGTGGACACAAAGCAGGGGAACCAATGGAAAATAAAGCCAGGTGATCGTTGATCCATATCATAAAATAAAGAAACTTCACGATTGTGAAGCGTTCTGTTGTGGAAATTACAACAGTCTGGTCAAATGAATACAAAATTTCGTAAAAAGGAAGCCATGACATTTCATTGGAAAGGAAAGAAAATATTCTCTTCTATGAGTTACATGAATGTCAGAATACAATCTCTCTCTCTCTCTCTCTCTCTCTCTCTCTCTCTCTCTCTCTCTCTCTCTATGTATCATGTGAATATTTATCCCTTTTGTGCTTGCAGAAAAAATGCAATTTTTATTTTTGCCAAGAATGTAACATTAATATCTCTTTCCTCCAATTTCTCCTAGAACTGCGTGATTTAAGGAAATTCTCAAGATTTATCAACCGTCCTTGGAAAGGCATGTTAAAAATTTATATTGATAAGTATATTTGATCAATGTGCGCATTGCAGGTGCATCTCATATTGTAAGAAAACTGAGTTGTCAGCTATGTATGTAGACTTCATGGCTTTTCCTAATTCAAATACAAAATGAACACTCCAGAAATAACAGCCTCAACTGCGGCTTACTTTACGAAGCACAGTCACATTCCCGTCACAGTTGTTGGCTCGAAAAGTGTTACTCAAGTATTCGATAGCCTTCACTTAGTCTCCTGTTCCATAGTCATTTGAGAGAGAGAGAGAGAGAGAGAGAGAGAGAGAGAGAGAGAGAGAGAAAGAGAGAATTTCCTGATGTGTTTTTCTTTACAAGAAACTTTTTATCATGCACCATCTATCATGTGTAAATATTAGTGAATAAATAGATTAACAAATTGGACTTGTTTGCATATGAAGGACCGGTAAAGTTAAAATAAGGGAAGAATAAGACCTCTGATAAACGAAAAAATATATAATTATAAATAACAATAGAAGATTAAGAAAGCACACGAATCGAGGATGAACGACAAGAATTTACTGGTAGGCTAAACTCCATAATCTGTGCCATGCAAAAGTAGACATCATAATCTCAGGCAAAAAAAGATTAATTATTTCGAGTGTAACGGAAGAAGAATTCATGGTCAATAAGGTATGTTTTTTAAAAGAAATACGTTACTTGCACTATAGAATTTTTACTTATGCCTTGTATGATATTTTTTTTATATGGGTAGCCTGCCGACTGTTGTTGGTGAATGGCAAGTGAATGGCAGATCCGATATATGCGTGTTGTTGCTTTGTGCCAGAAGGGGAGCACAATCTGAATATAACGTCTTTAAGGGAAAGGGGTGCTGGTGAACATATAAAATATATATATACACAGACACACACGTATATCAATGAAGTTATGAAACTTCCACAAATGGGGGATGAAGGAGAGATGATTCATTACTACGAACATTCTTTACCTGTTGAATCGGAGAAATTCCCATGGAATTGACCGCTTCATATTCCCACATACAGGGATCATCAATAGCTTATTGATCCATATCATTCCCACAGCAACAATCACCTCTATCTTTCACGCATTCTATTATTTCCAGGTCCCCTTCTAACCATTACATGTGCATTATTACATACTTTTTACCTTCATTCTCTCAGTGACCAAACTACTTTTTTACACTGTGATCCCTTTATTCACCTAAGCCCATCCCTTTGCGGTCACCATTACATTTCTACATTTTTCTGATTTCTGCTACGTTATTCCCCATACGATGCACAAACAATCCATCACTACAGCGGTCAAATTTTTCTTCCATTTGAACTCAGCATATATCTCTAGCCTGCATTAAGAACCGTGAAAATATCCTTTCAAGCATCAACCCTGTGTATCAATATACACCTAATCTCTCCAACGTTTCGCAAAGCTCCTGTTGTCTTTCTTGACTCATATATTCTTTGATTTACCTCTATTCTTAGCTTTTCAGCGTATAAATCATATAAATCATCCTTATCCATTCTTCTGCCATCTATATTAACAGCTGTTGTTCCATCTTCCTGACTCGTATTTTCTCTCATAATCTGATTCTTGCAGACATTCTTTTATACTTTTTGAATCAGTTTGTAGAGATCCACTTCTCTATTACCAATTAGCAGTCTACAATCTGTACAACCCTGACGTCTACATATTATTCGAGTCAACGCTGGAAGTTACATTAAACTAATTACCACCTTTGTCTTACCTCCTCGTCTCCCTCTACCTTGCATCAATATTAATTTCATCATAGGCTTTCTCTAGGTGCAGGCATAACATTAAAACGTTTTGCTTTACTACTCCGCAATTTTGCTATCTTCCTATATGCGGTCTGCTGTTATTTTATAAATCCAGCTGTTATTGTTCTTGCCTGTTTTTTTATCTGTCTAATATTTACATGTTTACTTTCATTACTTTGGCAATGGCAAAAATTAATAATTATTCCTTTTACCCATTGTTCTGGATACTTTCCTTTTTCTAGACATTTTTAACAAATTCTGGTGAGCCAGTCAATTATCATATGACCACCATACCACAGAATCCCATTTGTAACCCCAACGGCTCCTGGTGTTTTCCATTCTTCGCCCTTTTGATTGGCCCTCTAACGTTCTCAAGAATCACAACCACGTGCAAACCAAAATTATATCAAGACCTTCCCTCTTTACATCATTCAGACCTTGCTCTTTCACTTTCACCTTCCCTGACAGGACGGACCCAATACAAAACAGGTTCCAGCAATGATGTGTGGGCTCACTTTACCCGTCCTGCCACAGAATTTGGAAGAGCCTATTTATTCCTAGCCTGGATAAAATGATAAGGGTATCCAAAACAACTTGAAGAAGTAGAGAATTTAAGATGACACAGTAGCTATTAAAAATACAGACACACATTCGTCTGTCAAGAAAGATATACACAACCGCAGTTTTACTCCTATTTCCTTTGTTGATTTCTTCCCTATTCTGAAGGGACAGTTTGATCTATAATAATTTCGAAGTTAAGCTGAATATAATGATAACAATAATAATAATAACAAATCATGGTGATTAGATCTGACTTGAGTAAACCGAAAGAGATGGTAGAAAAGAGGCTAAGAAGCAAGAAAACAATAGAGGAACTAATCGAGAATACAAAATAAAGGAGAAGGGACTAAACAACGCAATAGAAGATATAAAACAGAGGCTAAATCCAAAGTACATAAGATCCAACGGTAAATGAACAGGAATAAAGGATACCAACAGAACAAGCTATTTGGAACCAGCCAGAAAAGACTATGAAGCCAACTAAGAGGGAAAGATAGCCACCAGGAAATTCCTGAAGTCAAAGCAAGTAAGAGACTAGAAAACATATGGAGCAATCCGGTATCACACAACAAACATGCAGCATGGCTCCAGGAAGTCAAGGCAGAAGAAATGAGAATAAAACAGATTCGCAGATACCAACTAAAGATCTAGGTCTCGATGAAGTCCACGGATACAGGCTCAAAAACTTCAAGGCCCCACACCCACGAATAGCAAACAACTCCAGCATTATATCACAAACCACTATGCACCCAAATGGATGACTACAGGGAGAACATCCTTAGTACAGAAAGACGAGAACAAAGGAAATATAGCAAGCAACTACAGGCATCTCACCTCCCTACCATAATATGGAAGTTAATAACAGGTATCATCAGTGAAAGGCTATACAAATACCTAGAGGATACAAACACCATTTCCCACCAACAGAAAGGGGCACAAAAGATCAGCTACTGTTAGACAAAATAGAAATGAAGAATAGTAAGAGAAGGAGAATCAACCTAAGCATGGCATGGATTAACAACAAGAAAGACATCGACATGATACCGCACACGTGGCCAATAGAATGCCTGAAAATATATAGGGTAGAGGAAAACACCACCAGCTTCCTAAAATTTCAGTGCTCAACTGGAATACAGTACTTACAAGCTCTGGGATAAGACTAGCAGAAGTTAACGTCAGGAGAGGGATCTTTCAAGGCAACTCACTGTCCCAACAACTCTTTGCTGTCGCCATGATTCCCATAACAACAGTACTACAGAGGATGGATGCTGGGCACCAACTCAAGAAAGGAGGCAACAGAATTAACCATCTGATGTTCATGGACGACATCAAGCTGTATGGTAAGAGCGTCAAGGCAATAGATACCCTAATCCAGACTGTAAGGACTGTATCTGGGGACATCAGGATGGAGTTTGGAATAGAAAAATGTGCCTTGGTCAACATGCATAAAGGCAAAGTGACAAGGACTGAAGGGATAAAGATACCAGACGGGAATAGCATCAAACACATAGATGAGACAGGATACAAACAACTGCAAATAATAGAAGGAGAGGATATAAAACACCAAAAAATGAAGAATACGATCAGAGACTAGGCGATACTCGAGCCATAAACCCATGGTCAGTACCAGTAATCAGATACAGCCAGGAGTAGCAGAGTGGACGAAGGCTGAACTCAGCAACCTAGACCAGAAAACTAGGAAACACTTAACAATACACAAAGCACTGTATCCAAGAGCAAATATGGACAGACTATGCATAACATGAATGGGAGGAGGGAGAGGTCTACCAAGCATAGAGACTGCATGAACATCGAGAGAAGAGCACTTGGGCAACATCTGAAAACCTGTGAAGACGAGTGGCTAAGGAGTGTATTGAAGTAGGACTGATAACGGTAGACAAAGACCCAGAGATATATTCAGAGACAGGAGAATGAAAAACAGAACAGAAGAATGGCACAACAAACCAATGCACAGACAGTACATGAGACAGACTAAAGAACTGGCCAATGATGAAACATGACAGTGGCTACAGAGGGGGCAACTCAAGAAGGTAACAGAAGGAATGCTAACAGCAGCACAACTTCAGGCCCTATTAACCAGATATGTCCGAAGAACTATAGATGAAATAACATTTCACCCATGTGCAGGAAGTGCAGTATGAAAGACAAGACCATAAACCACATAGCAATCGAATGTCTGGCACTTGCACAGAACCAGTACAAAAAGAGGCATGATTCAGTAGCAAATGCCCTCTACTAGAAGCTGTACAAAAACACCAGCTTGCTTGCAGGAATAAGCAGTATAAACACCAACCTGATGAGTGATAGAAAATGTCCAGGCAAAGATCCTCTGTGATTATGGTATCAGAACAAATAGGGTGATGCGTGCCAATAGACCGACCAGACTTGATGCTGATTGACAAAATCAAGAAGGAAGTGTCACTCATTGATATTGCAATACCATGGGACACTAGGGTAGAAGAGAAAGAAAGACAAAAAAATTAATAAGTATCAAGACTTGAAAATAGAAATAAGGAGGATATGGGATATGTCAGTGGAAATTGTACCCATAATCATAGGAACAATAGGCATGATCCCAAGATCCCTGAAAAGGAACCTGGAAAAACTAGATGAAAAAGTAAATCCAATATTCATGCAAAAGAGCATGCTATTAGAAACGTGCACAAAGTAAGAAAAGTGATGAACTCTAAGGATGCAGGATGTAATCCAGAATCCCACCCTACAAAAACCACTCAGTCGAATAGGTTGACTGAGGTAGGAAAAAATAACAAATAGAAATAATAACATTGATAATAAAGTACACTCACTTTAAATGTTGGTTTCTCGAGCTTCATGCTAATCCAGTGATCCTCACTCAAGGCCTGTTTAAAGCCTTTCAGTATTGGCTGTTCGGATGAGGTTGCAAACCCTCGCCCAATATAATTAATATTATTATTATTATTTTTTTGGTCTATCACAGTTATCCTATTTGACTGGATGGTTTTTATAGTGTTGGGTTCTGGGTTGCATCCTGCCTCCTTAGGAGTCCATCACTTTTCTCACTATGTGCACTGTTTCTAGGAGCACACTCTTCTGCACGAGTCTTGGAGCTACTTTGCCATCTAGTTTTTCCAGGTTCCTTTTCAGAGATCTTGGGATCATGCCGAATGTTCCTATGATTATGGGTACAATTTCCACTGACATATCACATATCCTCCTTATTCCTATTTTCAGGTCTTGATATTTATCAATCTTTTCTCTTTCTTTCTCTTCTACTGTGGTGTCCCATGGTATTGAGACATCAATGAGTGACACTTTCTTCTTGATTTTGTCAATAAGCGTCAAGTCTGGTCTATTGGCACATATCACCATATCTGTTCTGATACCATAGTCTCAGAGGATCTTTACTTGATCGTTTTCTATCACTCCCTCAGGTTGGTGTTTGTACCACTTATTACTGCAAGGTAGCTGGTGTTTCTTGTACAGGCGTCCAGTAGAGGGCTTTTGCTACTGAATCATGCCTCTTTTTGTACTGGTTCTGTTCAAGGGCTATGCATTCACTTGCTGTGTTTTATGGTCTCATTTTTCATATTACATTTCCTGCATATGGGTGAGATGTTATTCCCATCTATTGTTCTTTGGACATATCTGGTTCTTAGGCCCTGGTCTTGTGACGCAGCTAGCATTCCTTCTGTTTCCTTCTTGAGTTGTCCCCTCTGTGGCCATTGGCATGTTTCCTTGCTGTCCAGTTCTTTAGTCTGTCTCATGTACTGCTTGTGCATTGGTTTGTTGTGCCATTCCTCTGCTATATTTCTGGGTCTTCGTCAACTTTAATCAATCCTTCTTCCCATGCACTCCTTAGCCACTTGTCTGCTCTCAATGTTGACGCAGTCCTCTATGTTTAGAAGCCCACTCGCTCCTTCCTTTCATGTTATGTATAGTCTGTCTGTATTTGCTCTTAGGTGTAGTGCTTTGTGTATTGTCATGTGCTTCCTAGTTTTCTGGTCTATGTTGCAAAGTTCGACCTTCGTCCACTCCACTACTCCTGTGTTGTATCTGATTGCTTGTACTACCCATGTGTTTATGGCTTTCATCATATTTCTGGTACGGAGTTTTGATTTTGAGTATCACCTTAAGTCTGCATATTATTCATTCCTGATGGTGTCCTTCATCTCTTGGTGTTTTATATCCTAGCCCTCTATTATTCCCAGGTATTGGTATCCTGTCTCATCTATGTGTTTGATGCTATTCCCTTCTGGTAACTTTATCCCTTCGGTCCTTGTTACTTTGCCTTTATGTATGTTGACTAAGGCACATTTTTCTATTCCAAACTCCATCCTGATGTCCCCAGATGCAATTCTTACAGTCTGGATTAGGGTATCTATTTCCTTCATGCTCTTACTATAAAGCTTGAACATCAATTGGCTAATTCCGTTGCCTCTTTTCTTGCGTTGGTACCAAGCATCCATCTTCTGAAGTACTTTTGTCATGGGAATCATGGCTACTATGAAGAGTAGTGGGAACAGTGAGTCAATTTGAAAGATCCTTCTCCTAATGTTAGCCTATGCTAGTCTTACCCCAGAGCTTGTAAGTACTGTATTTCAGTTGCACATTGTATTTTTGAGGAAGCTGATGGTGTTTTCTTCTGCCCCATATATTTTCAGGCATTCTATTAGCCACGTGTGTGGTATCATGCTGAAGGCTTTCTTGTATTCAATCCATGCCATGCTTAGTTTGGTTTTCCTTCTCTGACTATTCTTCATTACCATTTTGTCTATCAAGAGCTGGTCTTTTGTTCCCCTACACTTCCCTTTGCATCCTTTCTGTTGGCAGGGGATGGTGTTTGTATCCTCTAGCTATTTGTATAGCCTTTCACTGATGATAACTGTTAGTAATTTCCACATTACTGGTAGGGAGGTGATAGACCTGTAGTTGCTAGATATATTTCCCTTGTTCGTGTCTTTCTGTACTAAGGTAACACTGTTCTTCCTGTGGTCATCCATTTGGGCGAATGGTGGTTTATGATACAATGCTGGAGTTGTTCTGCTATTCGTGGATGCTGGGCCTTGAAGTTTTTGAGCCAGTATACGTGGACTTCATTGGGACCTTGGGCTTTCCAGTTGGGCATTTTCTTTAGTTGGTGTGTGATTATTATTATTATCATTATTATTATTCAGAAGATGAACCCTATTGATGTGGAACAAGCGCACAGCTGCCATTGACTTGAAATTCAAGCTTCCAAAGAATATGGAGGTAAGAGGAGGTGAAGGGAAATACAGAAAGAAGAGACCCCACTTATTAAAAAAAGAGGAAATGAATGATTAAATTAACAAACTGATAAAAATGTTTTAAGATTGTAAGAAGAATATTATCAAGGTAGTAATGTATAGCTCTACTAGATTGCCGGAATTGTTTCTACTTTGCAAAACCTCAAAACATAGCTTATTGTTTATGAACAAACAATTTACATTTGTATCTTAGGTATGCTTTAAAATTTGTTTTCAGGTGGCTGATACGAGCGTTACTTTTTTTAATAGTAAATATTATAGGTAATTCGTTAATTGTACGCAATCATGATTTCGGTAACCAAATAATTGTCTTAGACTGTTACATAGCCTGAGAAGCTAGTGATGCTTGAGGTAGGTCTAATTTGTTACACATTAACTTATCATATTCTCAAAAACGTGTAAAAAATTATTAAAATATATTTGTAAGAAAACTTTATTATTCATCAGGACACATAATTAACTACTGGATTCAGTCATGACAGGAGGAAAAGTCATATAAACAGATTATAATACGCCATATCTTAAAACAAACGATTGCATTTTCGTCTGGAAAAAAAATCAGAGGAAAATATATTTGTGATTTTGATTGAGTCTGGAAAACTGTAAAGACTCCCTCTCTAGTCCAATGAGAGAAAATGCTTGGGAGGCAAAGGCAGATGGAGATTGTAATTTGGGGAAACCACCATCATGAAACTTTAAGAATGTTTTCTTCATTAGAGAGAGAGAGAGAGAGAGAGAGAGAGAGAGAGAGAGAGAGAGAGAGAGAGAGAGAGAGAGAGAGAGAGAGAAAGTAATTTCTGCAAGCACCCTTCTCGAAAGAATAAGATTTTTTCTTCATCTTGATGAGTCCGCTTCAGGTGTGGCATGTGTTTCTAATTTGTAATTCCTGTGATGAAACTTATTTCCCTTGCCGTCTCATTTATGCAAATTAGCCAAAAGAATAACACTCAAAGATACTACACACACAAACACGCGTGCAAGGTTAGTATATAATATTATATATTTGTATCAACCTTGGCAACGTGTTGGCTGGTCACGGTCCGTTAAAAGAACTTCACCTTTTAAGAAATCATTAACCGAGCCTTCAGCTGACCTTCTGCTAAAACTGTCCCAAAAACATCCCTGCAATGTAACACTGCAGATGTTCGGCTGTGTTATAAAGTCTGGCATAACCTGTAGATAATCTAGTAGGACAGATCAATGGATGTTGCCTTACCCTGCCCCCTTTCACCCTCACCCTCCATCCCCCAACACCCTTCATGGTACTAATGATTAACAGTACCAGTCTTCTTAGGCCTTCCTAAAGTACCACCTTGCATAGGTCTAGAAAAATCAAGCAAGATGCATCACCGTGTGTGAAGGGCGACGTATCCAAGAGTCCAGATCTAAGACTGGGATTCAGTTGTAACCTACAAAGAAGTCTAGGCACTGAGCCACTGACCTGTAGGCTACTGCAGACATGAAGGACTAAAGGCCTCACTCCACCCACAAATTTCAGCTCTACGCAGCGCTGACAATGATGTTGAGAAATACCAGTACAGACGATCGACAACGGAGAGGTTCACGCCAGCCGAATTAAGGATTTAATTTACTCTGCATAGTTAAAACAGGCACGTGAAAAGGGATAATTAGATAAAGTTAGAAGTTCGATGGGGAGGAAGCAAAATGCTGCAAAAGTAACTTGAAGATACTAAAAGTATGGTGGTCCTTATGTAGGTCAATTTTTTGCTTCTGTGGAGAAGTTATTGGAAATCTGTAAGTGATGAAGAAAGTTAAGTTAAATATATCTTAGTTTTACCAGACCACTGAGCTGATTAACAGCTCTCCTAGGGCTGGCACGAAGGATTAGATATTTTTTACGTAGCTAGGAACCAACTGGTTACCTAGCAACGTCCGGGACCTACAGCTTATTGTGGGATCCGAACCCCATTACATCGAGAAATGAATTTCTATCACCAGAAATAAATTCCTCTGGTTCTACGTTGGCCGAGCCGAGAATCGAACTTCGGACCACCGGATTGGTAGCCGAGCGCGAAATCCACTCGGCCAACGAGGGACTAAGTGATGAAGAAATCCACTGTTATTTCTGTAAGTGTTCCTCAGTGATGTAATATCTTACTGCTGTTTTAAATTCGCTCCAAGACCAGGGCTTTCCATTATACATCGTGTTGCTTACGCAAGCTTCTAAGTAAATTAATTACTTAGGTTCTTTCACAGAATATTAGAGAAGGAGCTCAAGAAAAGTGTGAGAATAAAAGAAAGCAAGTACTACAGATAAAGGGGTGAATATGAACAAGGACTTTTAAAGAGAAAAAAAGATTATTCGACAGAGACGTAAATGACGAGAGAATCATGAGAAGCAAATCGCTTTCAGAATAAAAGATGCAATTGGAGTGATTCTGTCTGTCATTAACGTAGTCCAAGGTTGACGTTGACGGAAAGAGTATTTGAAAATTGTTGAATGTAGAAGATAAAAAAAAAGAAGAAAACTCAATACGACGTAAAGTAAATGAGAAATTTATATTGGGGTTTTTCATGCACACATACAAACATAAATCCTACTTTCTTTAATGAAATACGTAGTAATATACCAGTTTAGTACGTAATATAAAGGAAAATTAGTTATCTTCTCGATGCCAAAGAAAACACTTAAGATCAGGTTAAGTTATATGAATATTGATCAAAATTTGCCTACATTTTGGGGGAAGCTATTCATCACAGTTTTCCTTATTCAGACACTAACTATATTTTAATTCTCGAACGCATCGAATCTTCAAAGCATAACTAACTATAAATATATGTTGTTTCTAGCACAAAATCGTCTTGGTTCATAACAATCATCCTCCGATTTACTATTTTCTTCGACTATTGTCAAACAAATAAGCAAAATGCGATGATTCCCTTTATATTTAGCACATGTTCACTTCTCGTGAGTTTCCTAAAGCTTTAGACATTTCGAGAGGGCAGCCAGTGAGGTGAAGCCCATTAGCCTTGATCTAATGGCAAGCCCTTAGTTCAAGGAAGTCCATGCCATCATACCAGGATTAGCCATTCAAAGGGTGATCGAATCAGGTGATTGTCGTTAGCCAGATTGGTCTGGTTTCCCGCGTTCCTGCCTGTCCTTGTTGAGAGAAGTCACCCCAGATACTACGGTTATTCACTTCTGTCACGTTTCTTCCTTGCTTATATCCATTTAGGCTCTCGCTTTTTCATATTCCCTCGCCTTGAATTGGTAAAAAGGGATTCGCTCCTGGTGGCTTCGCTGTTTGATCCCTGAATGGGACAGTGCATATCCAGGTAAAGAAATGTGGATTTACCTCTGGGAGGATTTTTCTCACGCTGAGAACGGAGCCATTCAAGTAGATGCTCCTAAATTAGTCTCCGCTGTTCTTGGATCGGGATTGCAACGCGTTATTGCGACGCTCCCTTTGACGAAATGGAATCTCCCTCCTTCCTTCCTTCCTTCCCGCAGGCTGCGACGCTGATTTATTTCTTTCCTGGACGACTGCCGCCATTGCGGCACTGTAGTTCCACTACTGATGAGAAGAAATATCTGGCCAATGCTCTATTTCGTGTTTAGAATGAACATTTCACACACACAAACATGTTATACATATACAAATACATATATATAATATATATATATATATATATATATATATATATATATTATGTATATGTATATATATATGTATGTATCTATCTATCTATCTATCTATATATATATATATAATATATATATTAATATATATAGATAGATAGATAGATACATTATACATATATTATAATGTATATGGTATTCTGTCTGTTTTAATTGGTCATAATTACCTGTTACCTTACAGAAATCCCAATTATTCTTTGGATATGCTTATCAAAATTATTTTTGAAATCCAAAAATAAGAATTTATATATATATATAAGTATATTATATATATATAATAATATATATATATATCTTATATATATACTATATATATATATAAATTCTTATTTTGGATTTCAAAATATTTTAGATAGCATATCCAAAGAATATTGGGATTTCTGTAAGTTAACAGGTAATTATGACAATTAAAACAGACAGATAGACAGACAGGCACATGCAAGCGCACGCATATACATACTACATTGATGCATATATGTATATACATGTATATATACATATAAATCGTATATAAATGTGTATGTGTATGAATGTATGTATGTATGCATGCCTGTTCAAGTGCTTTTATTTGTATTTGTGTGCGTCTTGATAGTCACAATTACTTCTCAACTTACCGAATTTCTGTTAATTTTTGGATATACTATCTAATGAAAACCATGAATTCCAGAATACGAAATAGATAAAGACCTTCCCTCGGGTGAGACTTAAATTAATTCAATTGCTGTGATCAGTTTCAAGTCTCATATTATTGACACAAGATTGATAACCACTGGACCAAAGGGATGACATTTGCATATATCTAAAACAGTGTTTGATTTGGCCTGTTATGAGAGGGAGTGATCACCAAGAAATCCAAAAAGCCACCAACAACATAAGCCACTTGAACATCCAAGGACCAGAACATGGAGTTAACTATTGCAAAATAACACTGATTGTTAAAAAACTTGTTCATGGGGAGATGCACTCATAAGGTTTTCATACTCAGTATTTATAGTATTAAAAAAACAGTCGCAGTTTGAAGCCATAATGTACTGTAATATTTTCGCACTCAAGCATACATTGTTAATACATAATGTGTAGAACCGTGTTCTTTCATTAACTATGCATAAATACCTTGGTCAGCAGGATGCAGTTACTCATCATAAGTAAGCAAAGATAGAAGTGAAGAATATGAATGTCAAAATGATGACCTTGCTTCTGTACAGTTTGTCCATTATTCTTGCAGATTATTGCAATTCTTAGCCCTTTCTTGTTTATTCCATTCATTGTCAAGGCTTGAATTTTTTCTCCTTTGCTTTGAACGCAGGTTGTTCACGAGTAGCATTGGTGCAAAATGTCCTAGAGACAAAGCTAGAAATAAACAGCAGCCAGACCCTTTCTTCCCCCAACTAGAGCAAGGCAAAACCAGGATGTGGCTGCTGAGGATTCAGCAGGCAGACCTATTGACTCCACAAAACACCTCACTCTAGCTAACAGAGCAGTAAGGTGGTGTTTTCCAGTGAAATCTATTAGAATATCGATAGGGCTTGAGCTCGGAACAGCTACATTGTGGACTTCAGGCAAATCCAACTGAGCTACAATGATTTATAACGTTCATTAGTAAGGCTTAAGGAACCAAACTCCCAGAGCATGACCAGTCTTGAATAAGAATTATATATAGTCCTTCATATTTTCTCAAATATTCAATACGCTCGAATTTTGCACGTGTCGTATTGCACAAAAAATTCTTCATTTACTGTTAAATATTGCGTCATGAAATGGAAGTAAAAGTAAGAAAACCAAAAGAGTAAAATAAGAGAAGAATTTGGGATTATGATATAAGGAAGAGAATTCGGGAGGTTAAACAAAACCAGGAAATTTTACTCAAAGATAGAAGATAAATCATCTTTTAGATTAAAGAGGCGAAAAGGTGTATCCAGTTGCATTTGAATAATGAAGTATCATTGAATGGCTAATTGGATTTCTCTGCATCTAAAGCAATGAATAAATTCTGAACTTTCAAATAAATTTTATTCTGTTATGTTTAAGTAAACCCTTTGGGTACTGACTCACCTAGCATTGTGCATTATCATAATACTGAAAGTCCGTCTGAATAATCTTATTATGACACATTTTTTAGTGAGATATATTACCCAAATATCAAGGCACCAAATCCATTTCCTTGCTAGGTCTCATATTTACTGTCAGTTGGTGTTTGTTCCACCATCTACCTGTTCCTCAGGTGCCTATTGTACACTCGCCTTCACTCCTCTTAAAGGACCTTTGATTAAACCTTGTTAATGCGTAGGGAGATGCGCTAACCAGATTTAGATGATAGCCGTAGATTATACTGTGCCTATGGCACTGGCACGTGTGTCCTAAGAAATCGATGAGTGCAATATTTTGGTCCTTTCATGAATCAGCTATAAGACTTTTCATCTAGTTACTTATAGCTAGTTCATGGCTAAAATGAGTTAATGAAAAAAATGCAATAGTCAATTGTGAATCAAATCATCGGCATTCATCTGACATATTAAACAATAGCAACATTTTTAATCGGGTTTATTGCCTTTTTAGATAAATATTCCACCGATGGCAACAAAACGGAATGAACAAGGAATAGAGTAAGTCAGAATTTGTACGACGTTTTCTTATGTGATTATGAACAAGATCAAAAGATGAAATGATACCGAGTCAGTGCAAGAATTACTTATACTCGTTTTGTTTTATCTTGCATATATCATATGATAAGAGTCAATAAGTAACGCATGAAATGTGAATAAGGTTCAAAAGCTAAAGCAAAAGTCTTAGCAATTAATAGATTGTTTACATATCAGTATTTTTGATCAATGCCTTGTAAAGATATTAGTTTTATTTGACTTTGATTGTTAAAACTGAATTCACTATCAAAAAGATAATAAAAGAAATAAAGAATGCTTGTACGAAAGTTAATTATTTACCGGCTATACGAAGCTTGTGAAACACGTTTTAACTTTCATGGTGCACCCTCTATGGCAACTTATACCATTTAGAATGATAAGCATTCCTTGAAATAAAGAGAGAGGAAATCATTATATTTCATTGCAACGATAATGATTAACAATAACCTTAAATTCTTTCACATTATTCGTTTCAAAAATCTTTAGTATCACTATTTGTTTCTCCTAACATTTCAGTGCTCCAGAAACTGATATAACATAAACTAACTCTTTCCACCTGCCTGAAGAAGTCAGGGTCATAGGCAGTAAAATCATTTTCGGAAAGAGAGAGTGGACTCTAAGATGAAATTCAATGATCTTCTGATCTCCAAAGCGCCCTACCATGCTTATAATTATCACTTAATAATTATAAAATAAATTTATTTATAACAAATCAAAGCCAACAAAAGATAATTTTAAATACGAGGCAATTTTGATTTCTATGACTTTCATCAGTGCCAGTATTTCTTCAATACTTTTTCGTAGGTAAACTTATAATTTGTTTTTGATGATTTCAAGCAGCGTATTCCCAAAAACATTAGCAGAGAACACCAAACATAAAAAAGGAAAGAATCATTCACAAAGTGATCACTAAGTAAACTGAGAGCAATACTAATATGCACAGAATAACATCTTCTAGTCTACACCAATGAACATTCCTGCTGAATCAGTGGCCTTAATTTTGAGTAATACCTGATAATGATGAACTCCTTCCACTTCGGTATTTTTGACAGCTGCATATTTTTCATGTCATTCAATGCAAGTTATTTGCACTCCATTTCTATCAAATCCCATTATTTGACCACAGCATTATTACAGCAGTTTTAGGCCCAATGTCAACCAAATCTACTTACAGAAAATTAGTTTTTCATACTTAGAAAGGCAAGACCAAGATAAAATATGCAATAATCTGGGTTATATATAAACACACACACACACACACACACACACACACACACACACACACACATATATATATATATATATATATATATATATATATATATATATATATATATATATATATAGTATATATATATATATATATACATATATATATATATATATATATATATAATATATATATATATACTATATACATATATATATATATATATATATATATATATACTATATACATATATATATATATATATATATATATATATATATATATATATATATATATAATATATATTATATATGTGTGTGTGTGTGTGTGTGTATCCTTAAATCCACTGTAGAAAGGTAAGTGCAGCAGGGGCTTAGAACAAGTACTTTCGTAGTATATTCTACACTTTCAAGTTCACACTGAGTATAATAGAAGTTGACAGACTTTTAAATACGAAAACAGAAAGAGAGGGCGGGGTTACAGTCTGTTAACCTGGGCGCCATGTTCTTTGAGCAAAAGAGATAAGGAAAGAGGATCAAGGTATAATCCTGGTTGGAGATTTAAATTCCTTGTTGATGTGGCTCCAATAAAAATGGACTCCAACAGATTCCTTTTTCGGTGATTTTTGACCTTGCAGATCATCGAGGAATTATCCCAGTTAATAGTATGGCCTGCCTTAAGACAATGATCCACAATGCCATTATTTGTTAATATTCTTGATATGGCATACTTGCACTTAGAGCATCTTACCTTCAGTTCTTTAGAAGTTTGCCCAATATAAATCTTATTACATCCTTTTCAAGAAATAAGGTATACAATATTGTTTGAATTTGCCTGGCTATTCTTAACTACTTTATTTCTCAAAATATTATTAGATTTAAATGCTAAGTTAATATCAATAGTTTTTAAAATGGGTACAGCAAGAATGAAATTAGGATGAAATGGTATACAGAGAATATTCTTAAATTCTGTGTTTATTGAAAGGATTGTGATACATCTTTTTTGCTTTATTTTTACAAAGTAACATTATGAATCTCCTATTTTAACAATAATTTTAAACTCATCTTCCTAATATTCCTCGATAATCTGCAGGGTTAAAGATCACCGAAAAAGGAATCTGTTGGAGTTCTTTTTTATTGGAGTCACATCAACAAGGAATTTAAATCTCCATCCTAAATTATACCTTGATCCTCTTTCCTTATCTCTTTTGCTTGAAGAACACGGCGCCTAGATTAACAGAGTGTAACCCCACCCACTCTTTCTGTTTTTGTATATAAAGGTCTGTCAACTTCTATTATAACTACGGGCTGCGCTATGAGCAAGAGCCCTTGCTGGCATAAGGCCAGCTAAATCTTCAACAATCTATTATATTCGAGTGGTGTGTGTCTTCAATATATGGGTGTAAGAACAGTTAGCCCATATGAATAATGAATGTGAATTTTAGTATTAGCTTCACATTTCAAGGGCTGAATTAAGTGTAATCTAAAACTCAACAACCTATTCGTGTATAAAATCTATAATTGCCATTTTTCAAAAATATTCTACGAACGTGTGTCTGTGGATACATGATGAATTCATTTCTTATGTGAACAAGGACTCTTATTGAAGACGAGCGCTCAAGGAGTCATTGCAGGGAGGAGGCAACTTTGGAGAGAGAGAGAGAGAGAGAGAGAGAGAGAGAGAGAGAGAGAGAGAGAATGCAATTATCTTCGGTGCCCTCGTGAGAGACGAACGACCAAATGAGGAAAGCCACTCTTTTTGATTGTGTATTAGGTCTTTGTAATGGCGAGTCCAGTGACCCGTTGAATCAGGAGGTCTCTCAATTTTGTCTCTCTAGAAGGTTGAATTAGTCCCGAGGAGACCCCTGAATGGTCTCTGTCTGTCACAGCAAGGACACGCTTTCTGAATAAACAACATTACAGTTCCCAAATAAATACTACCGTCATGCATGGCTCAAGAACATGACACTTTCTACTGCAAATGAATATGAGAATCAGGATGATTAAATCAATGGGGTTGGAGCAAGTTTGATTCATACGGCTTTTGAGAAACTAGAGAGAGAGAGAGAGAGAGAGAGAGAGAGAGAGAGAGAGAGAGTTAAGAAATTCAACTGAAGACCTGTTTCCTTCTATTCCCTGTATGTTCTTTTTTTGATTGTTTAAAATTCGTTTTATACCGTTGGTATTACGGTGTTCAAATTATAATTTAAGCTCCTCCAGAGTTTCACTTGTTTTGGCGTGTCTTTACTGTGTACTGATTACCAATTCCATAAGATTACATTGAAAGAAGGTACAAAGTAAAACTGTTTACAAGCTACGACTGGAATAGATTTAAACAATTTCAACAAATCCCTGATCATTTCATTATCTACGATCACATAACTTGTGCGCGTCACCTGAAAGATAATTCACCTTCTTTTATGGATGGGTCGTGATGTCTTTCTACAGACTGGCCTGGTTTCGCCTAAGTATGGCAGGGGACTGAGGTCCGAAGTCATTCTTGCCGAAATTGTCCTTGCCTCAGGAAATTGGTTTGTAAGATTAATTTTTGTATTACTGAGTAGAACAGTTATAATAAAGTTGAAAATTGAGTTAGCATAGTGTCCTGTTATTTTGTTTATTTAATTTTTATTTATTTAATCGGATTTCTTTGGATGAACAAATGTCGTTTCCAATACAATGGCAAACGTAAAAAGTGGAAGATTTAGCATCGATAACATTTCAGCCGAAGCGAATACGCGCGCGCACACACACACACATACACATACACAATATATATATGTATATACATATATAGATGAATATATAAGTTGGGGAGGAAAACGAGAAAAAAGAAGATTAAAAGAACTGAAGTGAAATGAGTATATGATAGTTTGTAAACTTCCTGATGGGTTCGAGGGGAGAGCAGGCGATAAATGGTAAGAAGAGGGAATTGAAAAACAATAAGTGGTGGGATGAGGAGAGGAATGGTTTTGTGGAGGAAGAAGACTGTTTGATATGTAGTTGTATGGCAAAAAGGATGAACATGTGAAGGCTGCTAGAAAGATGAATTGGGTGGTCAAGAACAAGTGAGAGGAAAAATGAAGTTAGTTAATAGAAAGAGATGAAAGAAAGTCTAGAAGAATTGTATGGAGATCAAGAAATGAAGTAATGATGAGAGACAGTTAAGGAACAAATGGATCGTATAATAAAGGATGAAGATGGAGAACTTCTGGCTACAGAGAAAGCAGTCATGGTTCCATGGAGTGAGTGTTTTGAAGATCTTTTGAATTTGGAGTAGAGAAAAGAGATAGAGATGAATGGCCCAAGGTCTTTTAGTTGAAAATACTCGCAGAAGTGGCTGTTTAAGATGAAAGTGGAGCGAATGTCAGAATGAAGGAAAGGTTCTAAAGAAATGAGTAAAAAGAACAATTGTTCCAGTGTATCAAAGTAAAGGTGATAGAGGAGTAAGCATTGCAGAGTCATAAATTGGCTTAATATCTCAGGAAAGGTATATATGATTTGATCCTGATTGCGAAAGTTGGACAGGTGACAGAGGCGTTGATTGTGAGAGAACAATGTGGTGTTGGCATAATAAAAGCTGTGCGGGGCAAGTGTTTGATGTGGAAAACTTTTGGCTGTGTTTGAACTCAAAGGAGAAAAACTGTGTGGTATTATCAACTGACATACAATTGTAATACAGGTAGCGAGGTAGTGGAGAGGATGCTAAGATATAATGTTATAGACGATAAGTTGCTGAGAGCAATTAAAAGTTTCTACAACAGAAGCAAAAAATGTGTTAGAATAAGACTACAAGAGAATGACTGGTTTGGTCGAGAAATTAGTTTGAGACGATTGCGTGTTATGTGTCTCCTTATTTGTTCAATATCTGTATGGATAGAATGATACAAGGAGTGAAAAAAGGACAATTAATGTAGGTGCAAAGCTCCATGATAAGAAAGTGAGTCATTAATGGATTGTAGAATGGTCGATATTTGCAAATGACCTTTTACTGACTGGGAATATTGAAGAGAAAATGTGCAAATTAGTGAGGTTTATAGTGTTTGCATGAGTAAAGATGAGCAAGATTAAGGTTATAAGGGGGAATGGAACCCAGGAGGATAGCATAATAATTGTTTATATGAATGGCAGAAGAATGGAATAATGGGAATTTTAAAATGAATATAAAGGATGATGAAAGGATGAGAGAAGAGGTAATTGACAGAACAGGTGAAGCAAGAAAGGTAGCAAGGTTTGGGCAAAAGATTTGGAAGAGACTTGAATTGTCATTGGATGCCAAGATGGGAATGTTTGAAGGGATTGTTGAACTAACCGTCCCTTATGGAAGTGAAGTGTAGAAGTCGAATGGTAATGACACAAAATAGGCTGTAGTTTTTGGGACGAACTGTCTTCAGAACTTCAGTCTTCAAGATAAGAAGAAACACTAGAAAATTGAGTAGGGTTGCCAAAATTATATATGACATATTTGCATCAGGATTTAATGATAAACAAAGAGAGAATGTTCCAGAAAAGCACACGAACACATATATACGTACATATAACTTCGCAGGTCCCGGTAGTGCTTGTTACTCAGAGATATGAACGTTGAAAAATAACTGGCATTTTGAAAGGTGAAAAACTTATGGCTAATGTAAATCTATGTGGCATGAAAATTCTCAACATTAAGTAATCAAGAATATTGTCGACTCTAGACAAGTGGTAGACCGTAAATTGCACTGACTGAGATTTCCCCATCAATAACCTAATATCATATAAAGGAAACCCTAACGTTAAGTCGTGCTCTAATGCACGTGAAGTCCTACCTTTGATTGAAATGGCCATGTCCTCTTAGATCCTAATAGGATATGAAGTCCCCCAGGAATCGAAGTCATACCAGGAGGTGAATAATTGTCTTGAAATAGGATCCTGTGGCGAACTGAGGCTGCATTTGCTCATTTTTATTTGATATCGTTACGTTTCAATAATGCTGCTAATTACACTAATAATCATGATTTAGAAGAAACGAAAATAGTACCTCAAAACAAAATCCCGTAAATTTAATTTTTAGGAACATAACAAACATTTTTAACACTGATCTAATCGGTATTTGTTAAAAGGTAATCTCTTTTTCCTCTCTCTTTTCACATAGTCTTTGCATGTCTCAAAAATATTAAGCTGGGGGTATTTATGACTGTGTATGGTTATATGCCTGAGTTCGACAGGGACGTGTAATTGGTATCAACTTAAACCTCACTTGTTGGCCGACTCGGTAACTTCACTAAAGTCCCGATTTCTCCTCTGTGCGCTGGTTAGGACCACGAGAGAACGAAATTATTATCAACTAAAAATTTCCCCTTCGGTTAACATATATGAAATTATATTAATTCCGAGGTAGAGCGAATTGGATATTAAAGGACATTTGTAGCTTAATGCATGTATATGAATCAGGTTGGTGAAAATATACATATATATATATATATATATATATATATATATATATTATATATATATATATAGATATATATATATTATATATTACTAATTTCAAAATGCATATATCCCCTCTTTGACTGTACAAAATATTGTGTATAAGATTTGGCAACATTTTTTCATATTCCTAGATAGCTTAGAGATAGGATGTTTAAAATGTGCGTTCAGATTTCTGCATAACATAATATAAAAAGAATATATAACGTAGTATGAAAAGAGAGAGAGATTATCTTTGTCCGTTCAAAGCTAGAGTTGTTCTTCAAAACCTGTCAACATGCCTTGCGATAAGAGACCTCAAGGTCTTCGTTGCGTTTTGGGAATTCTGTCATCACGTCTGATAGGGGCTTTTGCTCGAGTCTGTTTCGTCGAGTACGTGTCTTTGTTGAGCAGACTGATTTCATACTCATATGTCTTTGCTGAATGCCACGTGCAGATTCACAGTTTGTCTATAAAGTTACGTCACTTTTCAAAGCTTCTAGAAAGAATTATTGCCCAAAACGTTTTGTGCCGGATCCACTGTCCAGCTTTCGAAAGGAAGAGTTTATCATTACATCTTAGAACCGCATTCCGTTCAGACATCTCTCTCTCTCTCTCTCTCTCCCTCTCTCCCTCAATATACATGAGATTATATTAACGTAACGTAAATTGGTCACTCGTAACTTGTAGATTTCAGATTTGATATTTCTTAAGAGTTTATTTAGTATTATTTAGTGTTTTTGTGGAATCTGAACAAACATTGTGTGTAATGGCACCTATTTTTGTGAATTGTGGTGAATTTTTGAACAAGCTGCAGCAAAGAAAGAAAATTGGTATACCAAGAAGGTAAAGTGTGTTATATTTTTATTAGTTGCAACTAATATCTAATGGTTATGATGGTTTGGTAAAAACTAATAACTAATAGTCAGTGGTTTGGTAAAAAACTAATAACTATTGGTTACGATGTTTTAGAGAACTAATAACTAATGGTTACAATGGTTTGAGTGAAAAGATTTACATTTTTACACAATGCAAATTTGTGTTTTGTGTTTGTTTCATTTGAAGTGATTTTTATGTTTTGTGCATTTATCCATTTTCTTATTGAAGTGTGTGTTTTTATTTTATATTCTGTGTGATCAATACTTTTTGCAATTTTGGTATTTTCCACATTTTTCTGTGTTTTCATTTGCATTCACAATTTAATTAACTTAGTAATTTTCATTACTTAATCATTGCATATTTAATTGAATTTAACACTTGTGAATTAATTTGCATTTAATTAGAATTCTTTTCAAGTTTTATTGTTGTTTAGCACTTGTGAATTAATTTCCAAATTTTAAGTATTGCCTAACACTTTTGAATTTTGATTGAACTAATTTTATTGAACTTTGTGATAAATTAATTTTGATTTAGTTTCACTTAATTGATTCAAGAATGAATTAAACTTTACTTTTTTTTCAAGTAACAGTAATTTTCCCTGATATTGTGAATTTCACTTATAAATTTTGAGTTTAATAATAAATTTTTGTATTTAAAATTTTTATAAGTGTTTTCTTTATTTTACACCAGTATTTAATTATGATTAGTTTAGGTAGAAACGTAGAGTGGTAATCGATCTGTTTTCCTTCAATTTACTTGAAGTGACTTAGGACCAGGGAAGTACTTAGACTTTTGAAATCAGGGAAATACTTAGACTGTAAAAGTTGTTAGTGGAGTGATGCCCTTTGATTAATTTGATTACTTACAAGATTACCTCACACCTGTTTTGATGAACTTAGTCTGATTTTCTGCTTACGTACCTATTACTTTTATATTTGACTAAGTTTCCTTGGGAATCATTAATCTTGACACACGAAGTCCCTGGAAGTTGTGGAGCTGTTTGCTGTTGAATTATGTATAACTCGCTACAGTTGGTGCTGGTGTTAGAACGAGCAAAAGTATAGTCTTTCTATATATCTATGATTTTTGAAATTTAGTTGGCTAATTTACTCCTTTTTTATATTTTTTATCCTGTCCTCTAAATTTGCCGTTTCATTACGCATAGTTTCTTTATAACTTAACTGCAATAAAGTACTTTGGATAGTTTCCCTTGTTTCCAACCGACTTTGGTATTTACTATTTTATCAAGTGTATATACGTACATACTTCCTTTAGGCTTTCCCTTTATTATGGTGTTAGAGGTTCAATCAATTCTAAGATCTAAGGTTTTATTCTGTGTCCTTTCTCCCTGAGTTTCTCGGCCTCTCAACTGTCTCTTCTTCTTCTTCTTCTTCTTCTTCTTCTTCTTCTTCTTCCCTTCTTCTTCTTCTAGATTTAGCTGGCCCTACACCAGCATGGCCGCTTACTCTCAGGCATCACTGTTCTGCTTTCTGCTGTTTCCATAACCGTTGTTTTCCTGCTCTTCCATCTCCTCATCACCTGCCCAAACCCTCTCTGTATATCTGTATATAAAATCTTACTTCATCTTTTCAGCTTATAAAGGATTTTTGGTAACTTGCTAATGTGTAGCTTGATTTTCCCAGTGCACTTCATTTTGCCTTTTATTTGCTATATATATATATATATATATATATATATATATATATATATATATATATATTATATATATATATATATTACATATACAGGGTGTTTCGACATTAGAGTCACCCCCCCCCCCCTTACAGCATAAACTAAAAATGATATGGACAAAAACAAAAGTAATTCAGAACAGGTATTTATCTAAGTTTCTCTCTGAATATTTAATATATTGTGTGGCCTCCATCTGCCTGTACCACAGCCTGCATTCTTGAGGGGTATGATTTCAGCAAATTGCAAAAAAGCTGAGCACTTCGGTCACCTCTCTTCGCAGGTCGTCGAGGCTTGGTATACCATCATAGTTCACTGTGCGTGCTTCAACATGATCCTTTAAGATACTACCAATGTTTTTACACACATAAAGGTCAGGGGAGCTACCTGGAAATTCACTTGACGAGAAGAAATCGATACCACTGTTTCGAAGCAGCTCCTGTATCTGAAGAGCCTTGAAACATGGTGCCTTATCATGCAAAAATGTGACTTCTTCAACAGATAACACATTTTCAGGAGCTTTGAGGAAAGGAAATACTCCACCAGTAAGCAAAGTTTCTCTGAAGCATTCGCCATTCCATGACTGTCCTTTTTCTATGAGGATCCACATTAACTGTTTTGCTGTGAAACAGAGAAAAATTTCCAAACATTCGGAAATTTCACAACTTGACGAAAGTGCACGTCATTGCTGATATCATCCAACTTTTCAGCCCAAATGATGTCATTTTTATGATCTGGCTTCCTGACTGTGTAAATGAAAAATTCATCTGATGCGGAAACATGGAGAAACTCAGCTTCATCCCAATCTTTAAGAAATGAACCACAAAACCATGCACGGTGTTCTCTCTGTTGCTGAGTGATGTTGGGCTTGCTGATAACATGAAATGGCTTGATACCAGATTTTTTCAACTCATGATATACAGCATTATAACTTCTCTTCTTTCCCCCTTTTTTTTCTAGTTCAAGTGCCAATTTATGTAAATACTTTCTTGGTCTACCCACTGCCTCAGCTGTGATGTCTTTTGACTCCTGAGAAAGGACTTCAGGCTTTCCAAGATTCTCACTCTTTTCATGATGACAGTCATATGGATTTTTGTTCCAAGTTTCTGTTAACAAAGGATTCATCTCTTTTAATGTATTTAGCTATCCAGGAACGTGAAATGAAGTATGCGCCAGCATCTCTGGCTTCTCTGAAGGTTATAGCCCGGACTCGGTCAATCCATCTGATTTCCTCCGAGTTGTTAGCCATGGCTGTATCTAACTCCGTCTCTCAGTCTAAAAATACAAGATATGTAAAATGAAAAATAGCTTAATAGAAACTTAAGATAATGTACTTGGAGATAGGCTATAGCAGAAAACTTCATAACTTTCCATTTATTCGGTGGAGGGGGGGCCTCTGATTCCGAAACACCCGGTATATATATATATATATATATATATATATATATATATATATATATATATATATATATATATATATATATATATATATATATATGTGTGTGTGTGTGTGTGTGTGTAGGTATAGGAGTGTGGTATACAGGATGCGCGTGAGGATGTATGTGTTCTGCTCTGCAGATAAATATAGCAAAAAAAATGGAATATTAAATCCTTAGGGAAAATCAAACCACATAATTGCATACTACCAAAAGCTCCCATAAGCTGAAAAATAAAGTAAGCTCTTATATACGAAGATGGTTTGGGAATGGATATATTTATATATATAGATATATATTTATGAATATATATATATATATAATATTATATAATATACTATATTAGTATATATATATATATATATATTTTATATATATATATTATATATATATAATATATAATATATGTATGCATATAATTGTATATGAGTACTATATATATATAATATATAGTATTATATATAATATATATATATATAGTATATACACATATTTATGTATATATATGTGTGTGTGTAATCATAAGGGCCACAAATACTTAATTATGATTTTAATAAAACATCATTACATGATGAGTGAAAAAACGATAAACCTATCTAGATTTTATCAGCTGAAGATTGAATGGTCATTATGTTCTTAAGTCAGTTTCCGACATTTTTGTAACGATTTCTCTTACTTCTTATTAACCCTAGTTTGTATATACTTCTTGAAAGGAAGAATATAGGAATAGGAGACAAAAGTTAGCCTATGAACAAGATTATATTTTAAACGAATTATCCCTGCAGAAATGGCAAACATTATTACGTAAACTAGGCGCATGGAATATTTACATTTTTCAGATCAAACAACTCCTGCTACGAGAATCGCCGGGATGAGTGATGCATATTGGTCTGGGACTCTGATGAAAGTTACGCTCTTTTGTTCTAAGAGAAACTAAAAGATAAGTTCAAAATTCTTCCAGGTAATCCTCGGTCCGATTCTTTCAACCCTTTTCCTATCGGAAATCTATTCGAAAAGCAATAGTTAGAATTGCTCAGAGTGTAGTTTATCGTTGGCTTTGTTCTGTCAAGCGAAGGCAACTTTTACACGCTGATATATATATATATAATATATATATATATATATATATATATATATATATATATATATATATATATATATATTATCACATCACCATGATTTATATACGAGCATTATGCTACAAATGTCCTTTAATATCCAATTCGCTCTACCTCGGAAATAGTATACGGTTTTCATATATGTTAACCGAAGGGGAATTTTTTAGTCGATAATAATTTCGTCCTCTTGTGGATTCGAGCCAGCGCACAGAGGAGAAATAAATACTGCAGTGATGCCCTAACCGACCAGGCCAGCAAGTGAAGTATACTTGAGTTGATATCGACATCTACCTACAAATCGCTGAATCGATATCAACCTACCTGTACCATGTTAAGTTCAAAGAAGGCTTTGTAGTGACAAGCGTATCCAAAAAAACTATATAATTCTTTCTGTATTTTGGAATACTTATTGCTTACGGATGATGTGGTGATGAATTGATGAAAAAGATTATGAAATTCCATCACCAGTATCCTTCTTACTTTTCATTTCCTGTAGGATCTGATGGGATCGAAATCAGTTAAGGTGTAGCCCCGATGCAGTCGAGCAACTTTTATCATTTCCGCCAATGCTAATAATCAGGTGGAAGAAGGCAAAACTTTAAGAACATAAAAAGAAGCCGTATATCGTTTCCCCTTGATATTCGAGGAAGTATAAGAAAATCAAAAGTGGTGTAAGTACCATTACAAAAATTGGTTTGCTTTTATCCCTAATAGAGAAGACATCATATCTGAGAGCACTGGGCCGCAATTTTCATGCACATCTCATCTATGAATGATGTAATAAGAAAGGAGAGAAAGAGATTAAACTCCACTTCTGCCCTTCATCTATACTTACTGCATGAAATGGTAAATAACTGTTCAAGAAAAGTCTGAATACACGAATACATGACAATGAGGAAGAATAAACGAACAGAGATCTAGTGACAATAAAAGGATTTAGAAATCAAACAGTTACCTTATATCACTAAAAACTGCGAGGTTTTGCAGGAAACACTTATTTTTTTTTTAGATAAAGTTTTGTTCACACATCCCGTCAGTTGAATGTGTGGCTCCTTCGAAATAAACTAACTGTCTACAGACGGTTACTTCCCAGAATCGGTTTTAAAATATCATTATGAAAATAACCGGATAACACCTAATTCTAATAGATTTACTCCTGAAATTTGAGTAGAAAAGCATATCAGTACTGCAAGAACTGTAAACGTAATTAATCGAGATATCCGACATTACCTTGTCTAGGAAAAATATATTACAAATCAAAACTAGTTCCTGTTGCGCAGATCTCTAAAATGACTATCTCTGGAGAGTTTATTTGGAAACTATTGTAAATTCGCCACATATACTGAGAACATTTTCTGAAAGGGATACCATATAGTCAAGTATGCTGTAAAAGCTTGGAAGAGCAGCGAAACGTGTTTTGACACCCGTCCATAAGCTGTCAGACTTCACATCCAGAGAAGACACGAGAGTCGTTTGGTGTTTTATATTTTCTCAAAATCTAGCATGGAGTAGTTGACGTACATCGGATCCCTCAAACCTTTTGATCTTCGATTGCCTTATACGAGGTCATGAACCAACTGAAACTGGTCGTGAATCTTGATAATTATGCTCTCATGTCTTCGAACCTGTGGATTTGTTATTTTCAATGCGTATCAGCCATCACAAATCAACCAATGCATATCTTAACAAGTAAAAAAATGCTCCGAAGTTTCTTCGGTGCAATCGAGTTTTCTGTGCAGCATATAATGCTGTATGAAACTCTCAGACGCTGCCCATGAAACTTTCAGCCACAGCCCGGTGGTGACCTATAGCACAACCAGACGCACGATCACGGCTACATTTAACCTTAAATAGAATAAAAACTACTGAGGCTAGAGGGCTGCAATTTGGTGTGTGGGATGATTGGAGGGTGGATGGTGAACATGCCAATTTGCAGCCCTCGAGCCTCAGTAGTTTTTAAGATCTAAGAGCGGACGGAAAAAATGTGGACGGACGGATAAATGGTTTACTTTTACAGAAAACTAAAAGGGGGTTACACATTCCCGAATCTCTCTCCTGATGTATCAGTGTGTAGTAATTCAATGTTTTTTGAACGATCCCGAGCAGGAGGCAATTCAAACCTGATTTGGCATAACAAATCTAATTCATAAGTCAGAGTAGACACTAGGATTTTCAATTAACTGTTTAAATAACGATCGAATTTACATAAGAATTATCAACGATGTGGTAATCATCCACCTTTTTGGAGCAGAACCTTCTGCAGGCATTTAGTTTCTCTCTCTCTCTCTCTCTCTCTCTCTCTCTCTCTCTCTCATTATAAGTAATTCATATGCTCTGCACCAACTATCTTCAATGACTTAGTTTCATTACTTGAAATCAGTTTCCAAATAAATTGCGTAATGACAGTGTCTTCTCTTCGTTATTCATTTAAGCCATCGTCATTTTCATGCTTTTCCAAGCGTCTGTTCCTCTCATTAATCTCTTAGTCACTCAAGATTCAACCTCACTTCTGCCCCTCATCTATATTTGCTGCAAGAATTGGCAAATTACTGCACCAGAAGTGTCTGAATGCCAATGAATGACAATGAGGAAGAGATAAACGACCAGAGATCTAAGCGACGTTCAAAGGATTTAAAAATCAAACCAGCAGTCTCGTAACAACCCTGACCTTTGTTCGTGCATTTCATTTCCGTGATTATTTTCCACAGCGCCGTCCGCTATGATTTGCTTTGCACGGGGAAGAGGAATGGAGCGGAATTCGGCTCCAGGCCAGAGAGAGAGAACGAGAGCCGCTGCCGCCTTTGTGGTTGTTGTTACTGGAGCTGTGGTCGTTTCCAAAGTGTCAATGGAGGAGGACGACGTCGATAGTCAGCAACTTCCGTATTTCATGAGAATGATTCACGTCTATTCTGTCGGCGGCGGAAGCAGCGAAGCAAGGCGCGTTCTCAGAACGGAGCGAATTCCTTCGATTTATTGGCGGTCTGGGGACACGCCTGATGATGCCACCTTTTGCACAAATTTTTATTACATAAGCGGTGATGTAAGACTCGAATTCTCTCCTCCAGATTTTGAGCTCTTTACCCTGCATTCGTTTGTGTCTGTTTTGTCCGTTTTAGAATCACTTAACTCAGAGCACAAGGTGGATATTTTATTTGTGCAAAGCACAAGGTGGATATTTTATTTGTGCAAAGCACAAGGTGGATATTTTATTTGTGCAAAGCACAAGGTGTATATTTTATTTGTGCAATGTCCAGTTTCATTTAATAGTGTAAACCTTAAATTAAAGGCCGTTTTCTTTTGTGTCCCCTCATCTTCTGGTTAAAGTTGTTCTAAGGGACTCGCGTGTTAGGTAACTATGAGCAGAAGGCGGAAAGGGCCATCAAGAAACGGTCCTCAGAGCACTCTCAAATTCTTTCGTCCGTATCATTGACCAAAATTCGGACTTCAATTATGGGTATCACCTCATTCATGTGCGAAAAATGAATACAGATTCACCCGTTTTATACATACATATAGATGTATATGTATGTATATATGTATGTATGCATTATAATATATATATATATATATATGTGTGTGTGTGTGTGTGTGTGTGTATGTATGCATATGTATGTATGTATATGTATACAGTAAAATGGGGTAAGAAAAATATAAGGCGTTGGTGGGACAAGAAAGAATCACCCTTTTTTGTACCTTTCTTCCTATACTCTGTTTTTTTCCATCTGTCCATCCGCCTGTGGTGTTTGCGCATGGTAACACTGCGTCCCGGGCTTTAAATAATATCCTATTTCGAATATTAACGGTGTAAGTCGCATGCAGTAATTTATTAAAACACTTTTCAGTTGCAAATGTACACCCAGATATCCTTTTATTTACCTAAAACTTACACATAGCGTAACTATTTAAAGCCCGGGACGCAGTGTTACCATGCGAAAACACCACAGGCGGATGGACAGATGGAAAAAAACAGAGTATAGTTAATCATCACTTTGAGGTGATCTTTTTGCAATTAATATCATGTCTATATCGTAAAGCAATTCTTGTGTACTTACTTTCAGGATAATTTTTTCCATAAGTGTAAGAAAAAATCTGCAAACTTTGAAGTAGCTCATGCAAAGTTTTATATCTTTTTCCCCCTTTCACAGAGGCAAGCTGCTTCAGTCTGGGGCATGAAGAATCACAAAGACCCATCGGTACTCCATATGTATTGCTATATACCCCATGAACCCCATTACAGAGGAAGGTGATTATTTGCAACATCAGAATGGGTAAGTTTGCGGTAAATAAAATCAAATTCACTTATTTTTTTTCTTGTCCCATACTTGATTTTCTTATTCCCTAAGTGTGAGCAGCTTTTACCCCAAAATTAATTTTTTATTCCTCTGATCACATTTTCTTCGGTCTTCAAACCACCATAAATCCTACTGTAGAAAAAAAGAAGCTCGCCCTCTTCTCCTGATCTTGGATGGACATTTGAGGAAACAGTACTGACGGTAAAAACTGAAAACGTCAGTACCATCAAGCTTCCTGCACATTGTACAGATCTGTTACAGCCATTAGACGTTACTTGCTTTGCCCCGTTCAAATCCTACTACGATTCAGCACTGCAACAGCATGTACTACATCAGACATGAGCACGAGCACCATTAGAAAAATTTTGCTGTGCTATGCCTGGAGGCAGGGACTTTCGACTGACAATGTAAAAGCAGGTTTTCTTGCTGCTGAAATATATCCCCTGAATTCAGAAAAGTACGACAATGATCTCCTTTGCCCTGTGAAATTTAAAACTTTCAAAACATGGCTGGACAGAGAACCCCAAAAGGGTGACGAAAATAATCCTGTAGTATTGGATGCTTTCACTGATCAGGAGGCAGGCAGCAACGACTCACAACTGATGCCATCATCAGTAAATTAGCAAGATGTTTCACAGATATCTACTTTCACCAGCCAAGAAGTAACCCCTTCACTAATACCTTGAGAAGATATAGACAAGATAGTGTCTTTCTGATACATCAACCATAGCTCAAGAAGGATCGCCAAGCTGCAGTCGCTGGCTAGTATTTCAAGACCCCGCTGATAAAGATGAACTTCTTGAAGATATTAAGAAGGATTTTCAGCAGCGAAGAACACTTTGAGCTAAAATTTTGAGTTTTACTTCAGAGTGCTTCAGAGGGGAAGATTAAGTTTAATATTCTTTTGGTAGCAAAGATAAAGGAAACTTCACTGGGAGAGAAGCCGTAGCGGAACACATCCTCTCACAAGAAGAAAAATCAACGTGCACAGCCAAATTATAACTCCGGGAGAATGCAGTACGGAGCTTACAAGTTATCAGGTTCTGAAAGGAAGAATGAATATGAAGTCAAGCGAGAGCAAAACCAAAGGATACTGAATCACTTTCCGACAGCACAACAACAGACGAAGAAATAAACTTGGAAAGTGATTCTGCTGATGACGTAAGTTTCAGTTGAGATAAAGGTGAAAGTGATATGCAATGTCAACATCAAGAGGTACCAGCTCCAGCAGAAACAGGAATTCCTGTAGTATCAGAAGATTCATTTGGCAAGTACTATGCAGTATGCTCCACTGAACCACGCATGATCTATTTTGGGGGGAAAATAATAAAAACCTTTTGCAAACGATGAAGATGGTCCAGTAATAAAATCTGAAATAGATTTTCTACAAAAGAAGAATATCTCTTGCAACCCCAAGGGACCTGGATTGAACGGAACAAGGAGACAAGAAGGACATTGATATTGTTGATACAACGTACATTTCCTATAGCCCAGAAGAACTTATGGTGAAGAGAGACTTTTTTTTAGATTTCCAGATGAAATGGCCTATGCTCGTCTAAAGAAGATAAAGGATTTGATAAAGGAATTATAGCATGAGCATGCACAATTTACAATTCATCCCAATAAACCATTTTCCTTTGTTGATGGAAATTGTAATTAAAATATTCTTTTTTTCAGAATTAGTCACCAAAAAATACATTTTTCTGTTATCTTTTGATATTATTTAACATTTTTCATGTTAAACCTCCCATTTTGTATGGAAAAACTCATTTTATTTTCTTATCACATGTTTCTTTGGCCAAAAATATACAGGATTTGTTCTTGACTCACAATGAAATTTGTTACCCTTTTTAGAATAAAATAATAATAACCAAAAATGTTGATAAAAGATCATTAAAGGCCCTTGGCTCAATTTATTGAATAAGATGGAAAGGTTTAAGTGGAAATACAAAATCAAATAGATAACAAAAGAAAAGATTTGTATTTTGAATTTTCTTTTTTTTTTTGCCCCACGCTACTATATATATAAACACACACACAGACACACACACAGACACACAGACACACACACACACACACATATATATATATATATATATATATATATATATATATATTATATATACATATATAATTTCTATGCATACGAGTGCATGCATATTTAACATACTTCCGGTTTTGGGGCTCCTTAATTGCAGCATAAAAAGAATACTTCATACAATGTAGATGGTTTTAAGTCCTCTAGATATTTCATGGAGCGAGTCAGTCGTCAAAATGTCTTTATACTATAATGCAGATTAGTGCCAATAAATCAGATCATCTGAGCACTTCACATTTAGAGATATAGAACTTCTTCAAAATTTCAAGGGATATAGCTTTCCCTTCTCAGGATGTATTTCATACTGAGTATTCGTTTTGTAATGGTTAGTGTAGATTTTCACAAAAACATAATGTCTCTTTTAAATTCTGCATTAGGTTCTCAGGAAAATATGAAAAATAACTTGTTTTCTGCCTTGAATTGTTTTAGGCATTACATCTTCACACACGAAGGATCCATCCGCTTGTGTTCAACCTATACATACAAGCATCATATATATATATATATATATAATATATATATATATATATATATATATATATAGTGTGTGTGTGTGGTGTGTGTGTTGTATGTATGTATGTATGTATAATATTATAAGTATATATATATATATATATATATATATATATATATATAATATATATATATATATATATATATATATATGATTTAGCCACCCCTGCCTGAGGGTCAGTAGTAATAATAATCTGGAGACTGCGGGCGTTAGTGCTTAACAATGGAAAAATGTGATCGTCAGTACTCTCTCTCTCTCTCTCTCTCTCTCTCTCTCTCTCTCTCTCTCTCCCCCCGATAGTGGAAAGTACATACGCAAATTGCATGGTTCCGATCATAGATATGGATAAAGGAAATGGCATGAAAACAAACCGTCATGAAATGTTTGATGTAAAAAAGGGTCCCCTTCTCTCCCCTCCAACTAATTGCAAAAGCCAATTTATAACTACCGGCATTTTGGCAAATACAATCCCCTCTTCGAAGTGCCGGAAAGCTACGCGGGAAAGATGGGTAGATTAAAATGAGATCTGAATGGAAACGGTCAAGTTCAAAAAAGAAGAGTGAAAATAAAGTGGAAGAACCCAGAGTACTTTGTCGAGGGAAGGGATCTTGATCTAATTTGCCTTTTTCGTCCTCAAACAACTGCGAGGAGTTTGGAAGTGATTGAATTATTATTGTTATTATATTATTAACTTTCTATTTCATTAGACAACTGAAAAGCTAAGTGTACCATTCTCCGTTGTAAAGAAGGATAGTTCATTATGCACGTAGACGATTATTTGGAAGATTATGTAAACTCCCAGACTAATTGCCGTCGTTACTCTACCGAAAATGGCAATACGCAATGAAGACGGCCCAATAGATATGCATTGACACTCATACAGGTGAAAGGTTGCTGCAAGTGGCAGGACAGGCAATATATCTGGCGAAGGAAAGCGTCGTGAAGGGATAGTTGGAAGTAATATTTGTTCTTCAGCTTATTGGAAGGGGGACATAGGTGAGTGTCACAATTATGTAAGCATGCTATTACCTATTATTCCTGGGATGGATGATGACAGGAAAGAGGGTGTATGGATCAGTCACCTGCTATGAAACAGTTTTGAGAACTTGAGAGTAATTGATTTATGTATTGAGGGTAAACAGAAGCCCGAAAGATGAATACAGGTACGGATGGTAGAAGATCGAAATGGTTATTTTATGCAGGTATCTAGAAGTAAATATATGATATGACGGCAAGACGACGAAAGGAAGGTAATAAAGCAATAGGTTTGGAAGTCATAAAAATAGAGAGTGTATGAAAGCTGAAGTTAGACTGCGTGACATTGCTGAGTCAGTATAGAATTGGAATGAGAGAAAATGTAGAAGTGACTCAGATAAATAAGGTGCTTAGTAAGTGAAAAATTTCGAGATACAAAGAAGAATTCGTAAAAGGTTCATCACAGGTGAAAAGAGGGACCAGAGAAGTTTTGAGATGGGTTGTCAAATGGGGGGAATCGAGGGTCGATAGGATGGTGAAATAAGCGTCCAATTCGGTAGTTTCGGGAGGAAGAAGGAGGTTAAATGGATGAGGTTTAGGAGTATCCGGAAAGGAGTTTGGTCTATGAGCGAGGTGAATGGATGTGTATGAGGGGATGCCGCTCAGTTGGTGAGATTTTTCTGCAGGTTCTGTAGAACAGAGAGAGATTTCTCTCTCTCAGTTCTTCTATTTTTTCTTTCAGTTTAATGTCTTCTATTCGAGTAACCCTGAAGCCCACCGAGAACAGGGGAAGTCTTCTCCAGATTGCATAATGATGGCACTACTCTTCTTCAGACGCCGCTAGCCGCGTAACCCCATGTAATTCCAGGTGCAAATACAATCGAACACAGAAATCCAAACGCCACATTTATTTCTTATGACTACTTCATTTCAGTTCGATGAGATCAGATTTGGAGTAACATGAACGATTTCCATAGGCGAGGCCACGTCGATATATCAGAAGGCGTGGCTCATGGCGCCAGGTCTTGTAAGTTTCCTCAAGCATGCAAGCTGTTGCCAGCAGACAAGCATGAAAATGAGTCACCACTGATCAATGGATTTGTAATTGGGAAGTACCCTTATCATACCTGTCTGGTGTCTGATAGTACACCGCACAACGCTAGTCTCGGTAACATCCCTTCCCTCTGAATTTGACTAGTTTATCGTGAGGGACGCTTGAGGGTACGTGACATTTATCATTTTTTAGTACCGGGTATTTGTGTATGATATGTATATAGCACATCTCTTATTTGGCATTCCTAAATTGATTTCAGGCATATATTAGATTCAGTCATTCAAAAGGTTTTCTAGCGCATATTTATGGCTGGCCAGAATTCGTTGGAAATTCCGATCGAGAAAGTGACCGTGAGAAACGCCTTAATGCAATTCATGTAGCCTACTAGTTCCTTTATAATACCAGTCATTTACATCCAGGCACCTTCGATGGGCTACGATACTTTCTCGCGATGATTCGCCGACAGTTGCTTCAAAAAGGAGACTCAATTTCGCGGCAACAATCACAGGTTTGTGCCTGTAAAAGCTTCGAGTCCATTAACGATGAATCTCTTCGACAGGATTTTACTTACAGTACAAGTTCTCACACAGAGAATTATTTAGTAAAAAAATTTAATTGAAAGAAAAAAAAATAGAAGAGCAGAGAGAGAGAGAGAGAGAGAGAGAGAAAGAGAGAGAGAGAGAGAGTTACAAGGATTTGGGTGTCTCAAAGACTTATTAGTCCATCCGAGGAGACATCGTGTGCTCACTTATCTCTTGAAGCAGGTTTTACCGTTCATTCACAGTGGCCAAATGATTTTGTCTAGCTTTCTTTTAAGCTCTTCCACACTGTTGCTGTTTACAACTTCTGGTGGCAGTTTATTCCACGTGTCACATATCTCGTAATGATAAAGAAGTTCCCACAATGAGATGCGTTGTATCTCTTCAGTTCTAGTTTCCATCCACTATTTCTTGTCTGGTTTTCGTTTAACGTAAATAGATTACTGTCTACTTTTGTTATGCTTATGCCTTTCAGTATTTTGGATGTCTATTAGTTGTCCTAGCAATCGTGGTGTTTCTAAGCCATACATGTTCGGGCTTTCTAGTTGTCTTTGGTAACCTATTTGCTTGATGGATGAAATTAACTTTGTGGCTCTTGCTTGTACCCCTTCTAATCTATTTATGTCCTTTCTTAGTGTTGGTGACCAAAACTGTACTACATATTCAAGATGAGGCCTAACTATTGATGTGTAGAGCTGCAGCACCGTTTCCTTGTTTCTGTATTTGAACTGCCTCTTTATGTATCCCCCTAGTTTCAGTGCCTTCTTTTCAGCTTTAAGTCCTTGGTAATAATGACACCAAGGCCCCTTTCTTGTTCTACACTATTTATGTCATTCCCAAGCAGCGTGTAGTTGGCACGAGGGTTGTTGCTCTCTCTTTTTTTGTTATAACGTGCTTATTTACTGTTCTATTTTGATAATGATTTATGTGCATGTTCTAGGTGGATATACCAACATGCCTCCAGACCGAATTTCTATTCAAGACTATAGTTTCTCACCGATCACCAAATAACCTTCAGTACAAGGGGCCCTGAATTTCACATTTTTTTTCTTAAAATCATTTATTTTCCCTGTAGGATGATAAAACTCACAGAGAATATGCATTATTATTAGCCTGTCTTGATTAGTGTATTTTTGGCAAATATTTTTACGATCGGCACCCCTCCAAAGTGGAGACTATCCTTAAAAGGCATTTGCAATCTTTTTGACCACTCCTATTTTCTTTAGATAATTTCTTAAACTTTCTACTGTCTCTGGGTTTGCTGCATGTAAACCTAGTTTGATGTCGTCTGCAAATTTGGCTATCCTGCTAGTTGATCCAACATCAATCTCATTAATGTAAATAAAAAACAAGAGTGGGCCAAAGACAGAACCCTGGGGAACTCCGCTCGTCACATCTGTCCATTCTGATTCTTCATCGTTTATTACGACTCTATTTTTTATTAGTTAGAAAAATTAGGAGAGAGAGAGAGAGAGAGAGAGAGAGAGTTATGAAATAAGAAAATTAGATTGAAAGGAAAAAGTAGAAGAGAGGGAGAGAGAAAGAGAGTTATAAAATAAGAAACTTAGACAAAGAAAAAAGTACATGAGAGAGAGGAGAGAGAGAGAGAGAGAGAAAAGGGTTGGGGGGGGGGGGGGGGGGGAAGGGAGTATTGCAAGAGTAAAGTGCCTCAGACAAAGGCCAGTTGAGACAGAACTTCTGTCTGTAAATATGATGTGATAATGAGAAGGAGTGAAAAAAGGAGGCGATGCAGCGGCAGCAGCCCCAGGAGCGGGGGGAGGGGGTGCTTGGGAGTGCCGAGCGAGTATTTACCTTGGTTATATATGTTTAAGGAATATATTTACATAGCTAAAGGTCCGACCGCTCGTCCTCTGCTGGTGTTATTGGATTTCCGGAAACAAAAAAAACTCTCTCACTCTCTCTCTCTCTCTCTCTCTCTCTCTCTCTCTCTGTTTTCCATTCTCTTTCGGAATGGAGAGCTTTTGTCGCGCATGAAAAGCTTGAGGGACTAACTTGTCATTGTACAAAATCCGCTCGTACGAGGGTAATTAAAAGATTGTTTTTGTGTCATTGTTCGTTTTTTTCCTGTGATTGCAGAGCGTTCACAATGAGCGCGTATGTTTCGTCTGCACGCCCATGGAGTTGCCGTACCGACACACGCACACACACACGCACACCCACGCGCGCTTGCAGATGTGTTATTTACGTATGCATATATATAATCTATATATATATATATATATATATATATATATATATTATATATGTGTGTGTGTGTGTGTGTGTGTGTGTGTGGTGTGTGTGTAAGTAAATGTGTGTGTATAAGATTTGGCTGAGCATTTACTCATTTACAGTGATATCCATCTCTCTCTCTCTCTCTCTCTCTCTCTCACTCTCTCTCTCTCTCAAAACACAATGTCATGCTACACCCTTCCCACAACTAATGAAACCGTCCTTGTGTACAGTGAAGATCATGAATGTTCAAACTTTTGTATATTAAAACCTTTGAAATTCAATCATTTGTCTGAAAGAATGTCCTTACTTTACAGAGCATTGGAATGGTTAGAGAGAGAGAGAGAGAGAGAGAGAGAGAGAGAGAGAGAGAGGAGAGAGAGAGAGAGAGAGAGAGAGAGAAAGCATTTTCTCATCCTGGTCAGGTTCCACATACGATTCGCGCTTACGACCTTCTTCACATAACACTATATTATGGACAAACGTACAGCATAAACAAAATATCTATCTTTTTCGGTCTTTCATCTTGTCGATATCAACTGCATATATATGTATATATATATATATATATATATATATAATATAATATATAAGATTGATATATATATATATACTATATATGGTTAATTTATATGTTTATATATTTGTAATATTTTATTTGTAATATATGTTAAAATAAAATATGGTATCCATATATATATATATATAAATATATATACTATATTATTCTAAATATTATATAATTGAATATATATATATTCTCTATATTTATAATTATATTTATTAAATAAATATATATCTATATTATATAAATTGTATATCTATACCAAATATAGATATATGTATATATATGTATATATATATATAATATATATATATATATATTCTATATATATATATATATATTTTATGTGTGTATGTGTGTGTATGAAAGGGAATGTGTGTGAAAGTGACATTCGGACACGCCCTAAATCACTCATAAATAAACTGGCCTTCTTCCCTTCGTTTGTTTGTTTACTTTTAATCAGGAATCAAACGCAGTGTTTACCTTTACGCTTTGATAGGAAGAAATGATCTGATGGAAATGTTTGGTTATCTTTAAATCGAACACAAAGGTTTGATAAGAATTTTTTCATTTTTTTGAGAGCGTTGATGCTGGTGAGCAAATACCGCTTATATTAGTGTTTAGTTTAGAAAAATCAAGGAATTCTCGAAGAATTAAATTTTACAACACTAATGTTGGTGATGAAAATATAACACCAAAGGAAGCACAGGATAAGACAAAGACGTTCCGAGAAAAAAAAAGTGAAGCAGATGTTATTGGGTTTTACTGCGCACCTTTACCTTCACTTTCTCTTCCTGTTGATTTTTTGTCTGCAAACGATCTCACCAATTTTCTTATAAAGCCCGTTATTACTGCCTTTTAGAGATCCATCTTTGACAATGCATTCATAAATTAGATTAAGATTTGAATAAGAAACAAAACAATACTGCAATCTTCAACAGCGGAAGCGGAACGTTTTGTCTACTAAAACTTTACTAAAAACATATTGACAAGTATAAACTGAAAAAAAACAAACAGGGAAATATGGTGATAGTAGGAAAGCTGCAGTTCGTTATCTAGGGGTGTTTCCGAAATTATTATTATTATCATTATATTTAGAAAATGAAAGCTATTCATAGGGAAAAATACAACAAGGCCCCCGACTTGAAATTCAAGTTTCTAAAGAATATATTTCTCATTAGGAGGTAAAGGGAAATACACGAAGGTAGTAATGCATTGCATCTTCGTTTGAACTTCTGAAGTTCCTGTTGCACGACTTCCTTTGGGAGGCTGAATGTTCCACAGTCCAACGGTGTGAGGAATTAGGAATTTCGGAACTGAAAAGTTCGACAGCGAGGCATATTTACTGTATATTGTGCTGCTGTTCATCAGATCTTGTTGCTCTTGGCAGATAAAGGGGATCAGGGATCGCTTGTGAATGTGAAAGATCTCTGTTGAAAAGTGACAAAAAAGAGTCCATAGTTCGATGGTCCAAGTCATAACCGTTTCTATTAAGAAAAAGAATCCTACCACCACGAAACACTCTATCTATAGGAAATAAATCTCTGTCAGAAGCAGACATCAACACGGGAGAAAATAACTCTAGTAAAGGAAGCGCAAATGACCTAAAACATGTTTTATTTATTTTATCGCTGTCAGAAACACATAAGGCCTTAAGAATGATACCTAACTTTCGTGCAGCATTTGCGGAAACTTTCGTTCGATGTTTCTCAAAAGTTAGAAGTGAGTCAAAATTACACCTAGAATAGTTAAAGCCTCAGACTCATTTATTTCCGTAAGAGATTTACTAGAGGTATGATTGCTACAGGTGGAGTTGCGACAATTGGTGGTGCTGTAAGGAAGTCTTCTCTCATGATGATGATGTTGCAACTCTGCAAAGGGCGTGAAGTGATCACTGAACACATTTAGTGTGGCACCGAAGGCGAATAATGAGAGGAACGAAGTCGTTGGAGGTGGACCTTGACTAAAAGTCTGGGTGAGGCTGCTAGGCCAGACAGTAATGGATTCCCAAACCAGTATGGCAAATGGAATTCTTATGGTTCCACATCTCTTGATCCTTCATTGGGTTCACTCATTTGGACGTTATATAAAAGGGAAGTGTGGCCTTCCCTCTGACTTAATACACCAGTTTGAGGATTCTCTGGACTATATACAGTCCTTGCATCCCATTCAAAGGTGGGATAAGGGATAACCGGTGAAATCCACTGCTTCTTAAATTGGGATTGGAACAAAGGTTTCCCAGGAGTTGGCCTTCCTAAGAATGTTTGGTGTATTGTGGATACTTGTACTTGTCAAAATCAATAAACAGATAAATATGCAGGCATTCTAAAGTAGGATACAAATGAGTATGAAACGTGATATAAATAAAGATGGAATTAGGAATATGAGAAAGAAGAATGAAAAATAAAAACTGGGAAAGGCGTGGGTGTTTTACCAAATCCTTAAGTACCATGACAAGTTCTAGAGCATTCAAAAGCCCAGAATTGAGCTCTTTTTCACGAATGACCTATTTATAAAAAGCAAATGTGGAACCCACAGTATTCCTGATTAGCTAAAATTTCTAAAACATAAAAGCAAAGTTACTGGAATATAATGAAAATTTAGAATATATTTTCTTTCCCCATCTAATCGAAAAACAACATGGTAATGTAACCGAAATCGGAGGGAAAAGTCCCCTCCGGCCCTCTGGAGTTTCAG
>NC_087206.1:43361021-43388521 GCF_015104395.2 Macrobrachium nipponense | reverse complement strand
TGGCTTGGGAACACGACGAGTGCAAGGATGACTAATAGAGACATTCAAAATACTGAAAGGCTTAACAAAGTAGACAATGAACTATTGACGTTAAACGAAAACCAGAAAAGAAATAATGGATGGAAACTAAAACTGAAGAGATACAACACATCTCATTGTGAGAATTTCTTTACATTCAAGATATGTGACACCGGAAGTTGTAAACAACAACAGTGTGGAAGAGTTTAAAAGAAAGCTAGACAAAATCATTAATACTCTGTGAATGAACAGTAATACCTGCTCCTTGAGATAAGTGAGCACACGATGTCTCCTCGGATGGACTAATTAGTCTTTGAGACATCATAATCCTTGTAACTCCTTGTAACACTCTCTCTCTCTCTCTCTCTCTCTCTCTCTCTCTCTCTCTCTCCGATTTTTAAAAAAGCGGCATATTTTCATTGGTTTCTCTCTCACAACGAAAGGCACCAAAAGAATGAAAACTAGACAATGTGCCCCCCAGTTTACAAATAAAGGTCCAAGAGAAGAACCAGGAAATTATAGACCAATCTGTCTAACATCGGTCGTTTGTGAAATTTTTGAGTCCATAATTGCAGATCAAATTGTGGATCACATTGATAGAAACAACTTGTTAAACAGCCAACACCGTTTCAGAGATAACAGATCTTACCTATCAAACCTCTTGGAGTTTTTCCATAACAAGCTTGGTATTTACGACAGTAGTTTAACAACATATATACTCTACTTAGGTTTCCAAAAGGCCTTTGACAAAGTTCCACACACGGAACTCATGAGAAAAGTCAGAGCTTTAGGAATTGTAGGAGAAACAGCAGACTGAATCGAAGACTAGCTAACTAAAAGAAAACAGAGAACAGAGTCGTAATAAATGGTGAAGAATCAGAATTGGGCAGGTGTGACAAGCGGAGTTCCTCAGGGTTCTGTCCTTGGCCCACTCTTTTTACACTAATGACATTGATGTAGGATTAACTAGCAGGATAGCCAAATTTACAGATAACACCAAACTAGGTGTAATTGTAAAGTGTTAAAAATAGGAACAAACAACCCACGTGCTAACTACATACTGCTTGAGAATGACATAAATAGTGTAGCCTAAGATGCGGACCTTGCAGTCATTATTACCAAGGTCTTAAAGTCCACAAAATAATGCATAAAAGCTGAAAAGAGGCAGTTCAAATACAGAAACAAGGAAACTGCTGCAGCTCTACACATCAAGTTAGACCACTTTACTATGCAGTACAGTTTTGGTCACCAACACTGAGAAAGGACATGAACAGACTATAAGGAGTACAAGCAAGAGCCACATAGTTAATTCCATCCATCAGGCAAATAGGTTACCAAAGACGAATAGAGAGCCTGAACATGTATGACTTGGAAACACGACGATCGCGAGGACAACTAATAGAGACATTCAAAGAACCTAAAGGCATAACAAAAATAGACAGTGACCTCTTCACATTAAATGAAAACCAGATCAGAAACAACGGATGGAAACTAGAACTGAAGAGATACAACGCATCCCATTGTGGGAACGTCCTCACATAGAAATTATATGACACATGGAATAAACTGCCAACAGAAGTTGTAAACAGCAGCAGTGTGGAAGAGTTCAAAAGAAATCCAGACAAACTCGTTAAAACACTGAATGAATTGTAAATCCTGCTCCTAGAGATAAGTGAGCACATGAGCACATGATGTCTCCTCAGATGGACTAAGTACAAGTCTTTGAGACATCCTAATCCTTGTAACTCCTTGTTACTCTGTCTGTCTGTCTGTCTCTTTTTTATCATATTTAATTTTTTTTGTAAGCGGCCGACTTTCCTTCCTTTCTCATTCATATTCTCCTCTCTCTCTCCTATCATTTAATTTTCTCTCTTCTCTCTCTCTATCTCTCTCTCCTCTCTCTCTCTCTCTCTCTCTCTCTCTCTCTCTCTTGTTGTAATCAATTTCATAAGCGGCCTTCTCTCTCTCTCTCTCTCTCTCTCTCTCTCTCTCTCCATAATATCCTCTGTTTCTTAGCACTTTGGCCACCAGCAAAGTTTCCTCTAGTCCTAGCTTCCTTAAAATAAAGACCCCCATCAATCCACTTTGTAGCGAGACCTTATCTGTGATCATGTTCGATATGCTTACATCAAATAAAGAAAAGAATCTCAGGAACTGCAAAACTTCCAGTCAGTTAGATCTATTTTTCTCCCCGAGCTATGGTCATTTCTGCTATCTTTTCCCCCTTTTTTTTTTTAGTTTTCTGTAAAAGAAAACTATTGATTAAGCTTTGTCTGTCCTTCTGCACTTTTTGTCCGCCCTCAGATCATAAACACTACGAAGGTTAGAGGGCTGCAAATTGGTAAGATGATCATCCAGCCTCCAATCATCAAACATACAAATTTGAAGCCCTCTAGCCTCAGTAGTTGACTTTTTATTTATGGTTAAAGTTAGCTATAATCGTCTGTCTAGCACAGCAACAACACAGACCACCACGGCCTGCTGAGTTTCATGGGCCATGGCTGAGAGTTTCATACAGCATTATACGCTGTACAGAAAACTCGATCGCGCTGATAGAACTTCGGGGCATTTTTTACTTTTTTTTCCTTTTTTTGAAGATTTTGATATTACGCATTTGCCAAAGGAAACGTGTTGTTTGCATTTAAACGGACAGATGGAGTTGTTTTACAGAGGGTTTAGGTAGTTATTAAAATCACGTCATCTGGAAAAAATAGATATGAATGAAAATGACAAAATGCACAAGAGTTTATCCAATAAAGGTGCCAAGAATGCGAGTATCAACCGCCACGGTAGTTGGCGGATAGTTAAGCTCAGCACCCGGAGTACACAAAACTCCTAATTTGGCCCTTTATAACTCTAGAAATATTCAACCGATAGGGATAAAACTTTGGCTTTAGAGATTACCAACTAGGTCTCTAATCGTACCAAATTTCATCTAAATCCGTTCAGCTGTTCCAGAGATCCAGATATCGATTTTTGGCGTTTAGTTGTGGTAGGGGTGGGTAGGTGAGGGCCCTAACATAACTGTAGAACAATAACGGTAAAAAATACAGCCGTGAAACTTAGTTTTTCTGAAAACTTGTGTTTTGGAGGGGTGTCTTTCGGAGTTTGTTTTTTGAAATAATGAAATTGTAAAGGTATAGTATGCCATTCAAATTAGCCACCAACATTTAAGTTCCTGATGCTCAGGTGCGGACTGCTCCCAACATTAGAAGAGACGCCGTTTTCTTAATAAGCGCGAATAGTCAGTGGTGTTAGGAGAAGCTGGCTGACTTACTGCCAATTACCTTAATTAAAAATGATCACACACGTTGAATTTACCTGCTCAGTTTTGTTTTTAGCGATGTTCACCTACCCTAAATAATATATATATATATATATATATATATATATATATATATATATATATATTAATATATTATATATTGTATGATTATGCAGCAAGCAGGCTGAGCTGACCATAATCATAGAGAAGCCACATAGGTCTAAGTAAACTATATCTAATATCTAAACAACCTCATTCCCTTGATAGCACATTTTTCCCGATCTGGGGCGTTGCCATTGTAAAATAGGACTGAAATCACAGGCAAAAAAGAAGGAATAAAAAAAAAGGGTGGTAAAGCCCAGCCATAAGAGACAAATATGGAGGTCAGGAGATACACAGGAAGGGGTAAGGCATAGGGCTTTGCTCCACAACCTGATAAATTATGATGAAAGCAAAATGTAGAAGTAGGAGTCTATTCTACATCAGTAGAGAAAGTGAGTGCCATTATGATACGCACAACGCTAACCATACCTTTAAGAGATAGACACTGGTACTTCTTCAAGCGATACAACTTGAAGAAAACGCAAATGTATCCATACGGAAGCGCGCGATCACATATAAACGCTACGCTTCTTTGTGGGTAAAATATTTTTTCTCTTTTCTTCTTTGTCGTCGAGAATAATACGGCGGACTCATTCCGATTGTTGCGGTTGCAGAGACTAGAGCAATGGTCACCAAAACCCTGGGCCGGTTCAGTGTTGGTTGCTACTGGAATCAGGCGCTCTTGCTTAATTTTCACACCATAAGCCGTAGTTCGTCCAAACCGAAGCCTGTTCAATATGCGTATTATAATGATACTCGCTTTCTATACTGATTGAGAAAAGATTCTTGCTTCTACTTTTTGCTTTCATCATAATTTATCAGGTTGCGGAGTAAAACCCCAGGCTCTACCTACCCCTCCCATTGTATCCCTTGACCTCCATATATGGCATCGGGGTAAAAGTAGGGACAAACCAGGGAACTTCCATCATTGGGGTAGTTGAGCAAATTCACCTGTAGTGCCCGGTGTTGTGAGTGAGTATACTATGTATGTATGTATGTATGGGTGTATGTATATATATTAATATATATTATATATATATATATATATATATAATATAAATATATACACATATACGTACTTACGTATATTTACATTTATATACACTATAACACATGCCATGTATGCATATCAATGCGTAAATGCATACATACACATATTATATATATATATATATATATATATAATATATATATATATACTATATATTCGTATAAATACGTATATGTTATCTGTTCATAAATCTACTCAATACTTATTTTATACAACATTGTTTACATAGGCTAAAATTTGATGCGTTCTGTTCATGATGTTCTACACACCAACGATTAATACCATGCACGCTGTTTTTATTATTATTATTATTCTGCACGGCCTGGCCGCCACTCATTTGATACTGCCCAACAAGTCAATTCACGTACAAGTAAGTGGAGACAAAACAATTATACCAAGGAAGATGGAGCCGGGAGAAGGACCAACGTAGCCTGGCGATAACTGGTGGTCTGGAGAAGGTCTGAAATGTCATGGATAAGATCATAGAATTTAGGCCAAAAGCTGGGACGTATGAAGTCATTCAACGCCGAAGGGGAAACTGACAGTCAGTAAGATGGTTTGAAAGGTGTAACAGGAGGAAAACACAAACCATCGTTCCCAAGTGAACTGCACAGTCACCTATATTGCTGGTCACTCATTTATAGCTTTCTGCTTCTTGAATTGGTATATCGATTACAGGCTAAAGGCCAAGCGTTGGCACCTATGAGATCATTCAGCAGTGAAAAAGAAAAACAGAAATTAACAGTAAGTAAGATTTGCAGTTGCAAGGTTTTCTTCATGTTACATTTTTCAAACCTTCTTACTGTCAATTTCCCTTTCATGGTTGAATGACCTCATAGGTCCCAACGCTTGTCCTTTGGCCTAAATTCTATATTCCAATTCCAATTCCTCAACTCTTTCTCTTCCTTCTAACTTTTCCCCTCAAAGAACGTTCAGTTACACTGAAGTTCACCTATACTCTGTTTTTTTCCATCTGTCCACCCGCCTGTGGTGTTGCGTATGGTAACACTGCATCCCGGGGTTTAGATAGTTACGCTTAGTGTAAGTTTTAGGTAAATAAAAGGATATCTGGGTGTACTTTTGCAACTGAAAAGTGTTTTGATAATTTACTGTATGCGAATTACACCGTTAATATTCGAAATAAGATATTGTTTTTATTGTTGAATGTAAGCTGAATGTAACTATCTAAAGTCCGGGACGCAGTGTTACCATATGCAAACACCACAGGCGGATGGACAGATAGAGAAAACCGAGTATAGTAGATCTATTGGCCTTTACAGCACGACCCATATTCAACGACGGCACAATTTGCGTGAAATCAGACTTAGCAGCATCCCGAGATGTGCCTTCGTAAAGAAACCCTTAGTGGCATTTACTTTTTTTTTTCCGAATAACCTAAGACAATCATTTTAGTTACTTCTATAATGCTTATTGTTCGTGCCTGGTACCAGTTTCTCAGATTGGTTTCTTAACAAGTGACCATACGCATTTAAAAGGTAATAACATTTACCACAGCCACTCTGTTCTAGAGCTACCTTTTTATTAAAAACCCTTTAATTCTGGTTCCCCCAGCAGTTGTGACCTGTAACAGAAAAACAACGGCAGCAGAAAACGTTCTTACGGCAATTACTTGGCAACTCCGTAAAGAGAACGTTAACTCGAATATTTCTTGTCATAGGGACGGTATCTTTTATTTTAATGATAATTATTTTATAAAATAACCATGAGTTATGTTTCTCCAACCAATACCCCAAAAAAAGTTTATTACCCATTGAAAACTTGTAACCATCTGGAGTAAGATTATCTCGTTTATTTTATGCATTAAGGCTGTATATTTATACTTTACCATGCTACTCTGTTTCTGACGCCATTTAAAGTTGAAAATTTTCACTCTACGTAGGAACCACTCAAACAAAATTTGTATATTGATACTTAGAAAAAGTACTACTTTGAAAATCGCCATAATCAAAATTAAGATAACCCACCTACTATGATCGAAGTTGTTTGATCCCTCAAGAATTCAGGTAAAAGTTAAGGAAACCGAAACCGCTGAACTTTAGAATAAAGCAACGAAGCTCTTGTTAGGGAGGAAATAATTACATCCTAGATCAGTTTTGCAACTAATTACCAAAAAGGCTCGACAGCGAAAACCTTTGAGTACTCTATCTAAAAATGTATATTGGTACATGCATTAACTGCCTGATGACCTTTTAAACATTTCGGGTGCCATAAAGTAAACACGATGAAACACCTGACTGCCATAGATAGCTTGGTGAACACTGACGTTCATTACAGGTTCGCATTCACTAAATCAATAAAATACCAACAATTTCATCCAACTCATACGATATCTCCACAACCTCATTATCTATGCTCAAACCTTATGTATAGCATCTCAAACTCATTGCCTGTGTTCATGAACAGTGCCACAACACACTGTTCAAGGAAGCATCACAGTTCCCGCTTATGTTTATGACCAGCCCCACAAAGCGCTACCCTTATTCAAGGATAGTACTAATGTCTTAGTGCCTTGTGATCATGAACAGCATCATAATTATTGTGCCGATAGTACCATTTACTCCTTGTGTCCACACGAGGGGGAAAGACACGATGGGCACTCTGATTTGCCCGTAATTCTCTAGCTAGTCCAAGGCAGGCAGAAGACACAGTCAGGCAACCCTATGACTCGGACTACAAAATTGGTAACAGTGTCTGCCCGCCGTGCATTTGCCTCTCGTGTGGAAGGTGCTTTAATAACACTCAATTGACAGGGTTTGTGGAAAATAAATTCATTCCCCAAGTTCAATGATGGCATCACAAAACTATTGCCAGCGTTCAAGAGTAACTTCCTGACTCATTGTTTGTGCACGATAATTATCAAACTTATTGCCTGTGTTTATGAGTAACAAACTCATAACTTGTATACATAATAGTAGTACTCATTGTGTTCATAGTGTAAAACTCATGGCTTGTGTTCATAGAGAAAAATTGTTCATAAAATAATACTTAGTGTGCTCAAAAATAAAACTCATTGCTTGTCTGTATAGAACAAACTCATTTGCCTATGTTCATAGAGTAACAAAACTCATTGCCAGTGTTCATAGAGTAAAAAACTTATTTCTTGGGTTCATAGAAAAACTCATTTCATGTATTCAGAGTAACAAACACATTCCCTGTGTTCATAGGGTAACAAACTCATTGCCTGTGATCACAGAACCTCACTGCCTGTATTCATAGAGTACCAATCTCATTCCCTGTATTAATAGAGTAACATACCAACTCAGGGTAAGCGGGTAGCAACATGAATACACTGCTTATGCTATGAGTAACCTGGTAGTATCAAACTAACCAACATACTTAAACTTGACTACACTCCACTCAAAGTAAACAGATATTCCAATTATTCCGTTCGAAAAATATCCATGACTTGAAACGTCCATACTCCCAACTAAAAAAAAATTGCTTTCGTGCTGTCAGTTAACATAAGCTGAAAGTTCCTATCTATGAGTTAGTGCCAAACTTCATAAAACTAATTCCATCTGCTAACAGCTGGAATCAGAATATTACTCTAGACAACTCTGTCTGGGGAAAGTTTTGCATGGTTTTTGTCTGGGGAAAATTTTGAATGGTTTTGATTTTCAAGAGATAAGCTATTGGGTAAACAAGCCCTATTATCGTAAATATCCTGTATGCACATTCAGGTAGCTTCCTGTAACCCCTAATGTGCCAGGGCAACTGATACTAGGACAACTCACTCCAGGAGAACTCATATCAGACAACTCATACCTGGACGATTGTATCTAGGACAACTGATATATAGGACAACTTATAACAGGTATAGAGTGAAAATTATCTAATTTTGAAAGAAAAATCAAGAAAAATTCAAACAAATGTTAAAAGAAAAATTTATTTTCTGGGTGACAATGAAAGCTATAAATATTAAAGAATGTCAGTATAGAAAAGAATTTATGAAAACTGAAACTTACTGCAGATTATATGCTACTGCTCTTAAGAAAAGCATTTTCTGGCGATGATCATACTTGTCAAGTAAAGTCATCAGTCACTTGTTGGACCGTTTGTAAAAGTGTTTTGAAGTTATTTTGCACTCCCTGTTCGTAATCTTTATTTTCTGCGGTAAAATCGCCTACAACTTTAGTGCATGTATTAACTTCCAGATATTCGGATTTTAGCATGAAATTGAATTTTGTAAAGCCAGTCCTCTCTGAAATATTCCATATTTCAATTGGAAATATTGGAGCTAGACGTGTCTTCCAGCAGTGCCTCCTCTTTCAGGTCCTCCTATGCAATCTTACTACAAAAAACAATAGTTTGGTCTGTCTGTCCGTTGTCTGTAAGCACTTTTCACTGGTGCGGAATCCCACGTAAGTGCTTAACAGCTGCCGGACCAATTTATTAGCATTAGTGGTTAAAGAAGGGTGAAGGAGAGAGGGTCTTTCCCTACTCAGTGACTACCTAACTAACAAGACCAAGCCATATTCAAATCGTTGCTGAATATAGTAAGATACGGGTGGAAATTACATCCAGGAAAACTACTGTTCGGTTGCTAGTTTACAGTAAACATTGAATTGTGAATTCTTACTTTCTGACAAGTAGGGCAGGTACAACAACCTAGGAAATAACAAGAAAAGGAAATAAAATATTCAAGCGTTAACTCAGCAAAAAATACTCTGGTGTTGGATAACTGTTACTCTAGAGTACAGTCACATCTTCTGGGGCCATGGCACCCGGCCTCACCGCCCGGGTACCGGACCACACTAACTAGTCACTTCAAAATACGGCACAAATTCTCGTGGCAAACTATCGTCGTCGGAGAGTTCTTCGTATGCAAGAATAACATTAGTCACTGGTAAAAAATCAGGTGCTGTAGAGCACTTCATCTGTATTATATTGGACTTTATGACCTAGTTCGGCAAGTTTTTGTAGAGGCTTTGAGAAAAATAAGATAATCAACGATACCTACGTATATGTCAGGAAATCTTGAAATAGGGCTATTCATGCAGCTTTTTCAAATTCCACCATATACCTTTTAGGCTGAAAATCAGGGCGAAGAGCAACTGAGAAAACAGCCCATCATAAGTTGCTTGCCGCTTTTTGGGTAACATTCCAATCACTTATTTAAATGCAAATTGTATATAACTGGTAATATATAGGTGGACAAACTTAAAATGTGTCATTGTCAGGCCCAATCACGACAACCCAATCACGAATTTTAACAAGATCATCCAGCCTTATTGATGAGGCGAAAATGAGCATTCTCAACTCTACTTCTACGCCAGTCACATATTGCAAAAATGGTTCCGTGATTCAAATTTGTAATACAATACCGGGATATCAAAAGCATATCTTTCTGATGAATGGATATATATGTATATCGCAGAATGTAACTTTTGTACGTGAACAAAAGGAAATCAAGAGATTAAAATGCAGTAGAGATGATATTTCAAACATGCCCAAAACGGGAATTTTCAATGCTTATTAGACATGATTATACTCAAATATATTGCTCCATAATACTTTGACTTCTTTACATAAAACACACAAACACACACACACACACACACACACACACACACACACACATATATATATATATATATATATATATAGATATATATATATATATTCTTATAATGTAAGTTTGGAATGCAATTATAATTGTGGTAATACGATTAATTCACCTCAGAACCTGTGTATCATGTTATGAAATGTATGTTTTTTGTGTTCAGATTCCCAAATTTAACGATAACATGTGTTAAGTGATCCAACTTTTCATCTTGAAGTAATGTAAGACCAAGAGTAAGTGCTTATATGTGAGCCTCTGTGAAGAGGGTTGTATTCACACTTTGAGAATGTCTTAGCTAAGCTGATTTCTTTATCGGAGCAAACACGTGCGTAAGCCCTCCCGGGCCACATCGAGTCCTTTGAGAACATAGAGAGAGACTGCTTTGTCCGAGCAGAGCTTGCTGTTATTCAACCCCTTGAAAATAGATGAGTTAAGCTAATTTTTTATCGTCCCGATCGAGCCTGTAACGGAACAAGGGAGCCTTATTCATAGACATATGCGAACGCAGTCAAAGAGGCCCCGTACTAAATACCCCTATAGAGATGACGTAATATGTTTTCGTCTCGGACGTGTACGCTCAACTACCCCCATCCACCGTGATTCGCTTTTGAGACGTAGCGGCGTGCGTTAGAGAGTGTAACATTGCTCTCAAGTCTCTCTCTCTCTCGCTCGCTCGGTTGCAAGGCTGTTTCAGTAACTTAATGTAGCTCACATTAATTTTGTATTCAAGCAGGTCACTCATAATTCTTAGTAAAATATGTGTTGTTTGTGGAATCTGAACATAGTATTATTTGTGTTAGTTTTGTGAAGGCGCCCACGAAAATAGTGAAGAGGTTGAAATTGTAACAGGCCTTTTGATTGGAGTTGCAACTGTGTATAAGGTATTTTTACAAATGTTTTGAAGTGGACTTCGAGGTTTTATCATTTTTAAACACATTTATCTTTTGCTTTGTTCTTTTGACATATCCAATTTTATACGCTTAATGTTTGTACTGTCAATGCTTTAATTGTTTTCATATTGTGCATTATGTTTTTGCATTGTCTTTATTTTGTTTAATTAGTTTGAATAATATTCTATTATGTAATTGTTTGAATCTAACACTTGCAAATTAATTTTTATTTAATTAAATATCATTTCAAATTTAATTATTGCTTTCTGATTTAATTTAATTAATTTTCTTAAGAAACTTTGATTTAATTTTGCTTAATAACTAATTCAAGAATTAATTAAAATTTTGTTTTCAAGTAATAACAATTTCCCTGAGATTGTGAATTCCACTTATGAATTTTGAATTTAGAAATAAATGTTTGTATTTAAAATTTATATGAGCATTTCATTTAACCGCCAGAAGTAAGTATTATATTTTGCTTTGTTTAGGTAGAAATATAGAATGATAATTGTGATGTTTCCCACAAATAAAACAGAATCAGGGAAATACTTAGATTTGAAATTGCAGGAGTGATGCCCTTTAATTAAGATTACCTCACACCTATTTTAATGAACTTAGACTGATTGTTTTCTTGACTGTTCAGTTAAAAAAGGGATCGCTATTACCTTTAGAGTATTCAGTCGTTTAGTATTTGTGATGAAGGGTCAGGTGTCTGGCTGTAGTGAGGTAATTAATAACCAGGTACTTGAACAAACTGTGCCCTAAGTACAAAGGGTGTCCCTGACCCAGGAATATAAGGGTCTCTTGTACTAGCAAGTACAAATGGAAAGTGTAGTAACCAGATGCTTGGCAATTTGGGTTAACAAACATTAATGGTGTCCAGACGCAGATCTTTGACTACTTCGTGCACCAAGTATTAATGGTATCCAGACCAAGATACTCTAGGTCACTTCGTCACAATATATATATATATATATAATATATATCTTATATATAAATATATATATATATATATAATATATATATATAATATATAGATATATATATATCTAATATTTTCAAGAAGGATTAAGCAAGCTTGAACTAGTCCCAGATCTACTCATCAATTCAGAGATGTCTGATCAAAGTGATTTCATCAGCAACAAACGATTCCAGTTGCTTAAAACACACATGACGCATAAATGATATTAAGGCAAACTGTGTGTTGATTTACTGAAATAACTTTGCAGTACACAGCTCTGTATAAAACAATCGACCTCCCCGGTTGTCTTCGGTCATAATCCCTAGAAATATTTAGTTATCCTCATAGAGGCAAAGATGATTCAGTTTCATTATACGAAAGGCACCCAAAGGATGAAAACTAGGTAATGTGTCACCAGTTTACAAAAAAGGTCCAAGAGAAGAGCCAGGAAATTATAGATCATCTGTCTAACGTCGGTCCCTTGTAAAATTTATGGGTCCATAATTACAGATCAAATTTTGGATCAAATTGATAAAAACAACTTGCCAAACAGCCAACAGGGTTTCAGACAAAATAGATCCTGCTATCAAACCTCTTGGAGTTTTTCCATAAAATGCTTGGTATCTACGATAGTAGTAGAGCAATCGATCTACTTTACTTAAATTTCAAATAGGCCTTTAACAAAGTTCCACACAAGAAACTATTGACAAAAGTTAGACCTTTAGGAATTATAGGAGAGACAGCAGACTGGATGGAAGACTGGCTAACTAATAGAAAGCAGAGTCGTAATAAACGGTGAAGAATCAGAATGTGCAGATGTGACAAGCGGAGTTCCTCAGGGTTCTGTCCTTGGCCCGCTCTTGTTTTTTATTTACATTGATGACACTGATGTAGGATTAACTAGCAAGATAGCCAAATTTGCAGAGGACACCAAACTAAGTGTAAATACAGCAGACCCAGAGACAGTAGAAGGTTTAAGAAATTATCTAAAGAGCGCGGAAAAGTGTAGAGTTACAAATAGGAACAAACAACCCTCATGCTGCTTGGGAATGACATGAATAGTGTAGAACAAGAAGAGGACCTTGGAGTCATTATTACCGAGGACATAAAGTCAACAAAACCATGCATAAAAGCTGAAAAGAAGGGACAGAAACTAGTGGATTACATAAAGAGAAAACGGTGCTGCAGCTCTACACATGAATAGCTAGACCTCATCTTGAATATGCAGTACAGTTTGGGTCACCAACCCTAAGAAAGGACATGAATAGACTAGAAGGGGTACAAGCAAGAGCCGCAAAGTTAATTTCATCCATCAGGCAAATAGGTTACCAAAGACGATTAGAGAGCCTGAACTTGTATGGCTTAGAAACACGACAATTGCGATGACTGTTAATAGAAACATTCAAAATACTAAAAGGAATAACAAAAGTAGACAGTAACCTATTTACGTTTAACGAAAACCAGGAAAGAAATAATGGATGGAAACTAGAACTGAAGAGATAAAACACATCTCATTGTGGGAATTTCTTTACATAAAAGATATGTGACACGTGGAATAAACTGCCACCAGAAGCTGTAAACGGCAACAGTGTGGAAGAGTTTAAAAGAAAGCTAGACAAAATCATTAGGACAGTGTGAATGAACAGTAAAACCTGCTCCTAGAGATAAGTGAGCATATGGTGTCTTCTCGGATGAATTAGCAAGTCTTTGAGACATCCTAATCCTTGTAACTCCTTGTAACACCTACCTCTCTCTCTCTCTCTCTCTCTCTCTCTCTCTCTCTCTCTCTCTCTCTGATACCTCCCGGCAAATTCTTATTTTCACATTTTCTTATTTGGTATCCCCCCTAAAACTTCTCACATAATATATGAATAATTCAGCCAGTGTCCATCTGTTTTGTTGAGTGTAATAACGCTTTTTAGCTTCAGAATAATTATACTTGTTTAGGTCTCGAAGCAGAAACTTAAGCTCAGACACTTAAAAAGAAGCAAGTTATCGTTCCCTTGTGTGTCGCTTTGAAATGTTAAACGACACAGCTATAATTTCTCCTTTTTGTAGCCTGTTAGAAAGTGTTTTTTCGTGAATTCCCATTTTCTCTTAATTACTTGATCATTTTTTCTGAAGTTGCGCCACCAAAGGTAACCAAAAATCCTCCATCCTTTGAAAGTGAATATCTGACTCATTGGAAACCATCCGTAGTTCTCCAAAGCTCAGGAGGAAAGGAAAACGATTATTTAGTATGTGAGGTATGTCCCAGAGGCCTGCCAGCTCTGCTTCGTTACCGGGAAGACGTCACAGAGTCACAAGGGCCATCTTGCCCTACTGGTACTGCCAAAGTGGATGCAACTACATTTCCTCATAAGGTCTGCAGATGATCCTCGAAGCAAACTGTTCGAAGGTGAACAAGGCATAAAATGGAGTTTGCACCTAAGGAAACTCTCTCTCTCTCTCTCTCTCTCTCTCTCTCTCTCTCTCTCTCTCTGACTGTATCATCAAAACAAAATGAATAATAGAAACGTCACTCCCTACCCTTACTCCCTCTCTTTCTATCACACGATGTCAAAGAAAACAAACAAGAAGAGTCTTCGATTATGGTTGCATCGAAAATACAACGTAGCTGAATATGTGTGATTATTTATGATATGGTAATACTGAAAACGTCTTGTCTATTGGTCATTCTGGAACTTTCTCCTGCTCTCTCTTTCAGATAGTGAAAAGGATAAAGCCACTGTTAGTCCTTACCAACAAAGGTATTAGATTAATCCAGTCTTTGAGAGAGAGAGAGAGAGAGAGAGAGAGATAGAGAGAGAGAGAGAGAGAGAGAGAGAGGGGGTGTCAGAGAATGAGTTTGTATCGGAGGTTCTTCAGTTCCTGAAACTATTTTATAGTAATAATATTCTCATTTTGTATCATCTCTTTTCTCTCTCTCTCTCTCTCTCTCTCTCTCTCTCTCTCTCTCTCTCTCCTGATGCTGCAGCTGCTGCTGACGCTATACAGATTCATTCCTACAGTTGCGTATCTTCTTCCTTACGTTACCTTTCAACAATGACGTCACAATGTGATGATATAAGGGTAATTTGACTGTAAGTAAGTAATTATTAATTAATACTGTGAACAAGGTTTTCAATCCCTGTAATTTCTTTTCCACTGTCAAAGGAAGAAGTTAAATTTTTAGTTCAAGAATAAGAGGAACACACACATCAATGGAAAATTTTCTTCGGGTTAAGGACTGAATTACTTTATAAAGGTGTTAATTGCCGTAATCATGCACACCTGCGGAAGTGAAAATGTGTGCGTGTGTTGGTCAAAAACCTTGGCCAGGTGTATCCAATGACCTAAATGAACTTCAGTATTAGAATTCTGAAGGTCTGTCCATTCTGTGAGTGGTGAGTGAATGGCGCCGCGGCCCTGGCGAACTTTCAAGATTTGTACCTTCAGGGATCAGGACTTTTAGTTTTCTGTAAAAGAGACTATTGAGATGGCTTCGTCTGTCCATTCGCACTTTTTCTGTCCACCCTTATATCTTAAAAAATACTGAGGTTAGAGGGTTGCAAATTGAATGTTGACCATCCACCCTCCAAACATCAAACATACTAAATGACAGCCCTCTAACACCAGTAGTTTTCATCTTATCTAAGGTTAAGGTTAGCTATGATCATGCGTCTGGCACCGTTAGGAGTGCCAACCGCTGTACAGAAACCTCGATTTCGCCGAAGAAACTTCGGCACATTTTTTACCTGTTTTATGTGGAGGCCGATTGTATGAGCAACTAAATAGTCACACCAACACTAATAAAAAAATGAAGGGATGGCAGATGAGACTAGGTATTCACTGATGCAATCGATACGAGTATAGTAATGATTAGTAAGAATGTGGTCTGTCAGTTGCTTCAGTAACAAAGTGGGAGGATTTGTCATTACCAGCAAGAATGACACTAAATACTTTTACCTGTCCCGAACCAAGCATTCAGATGCAAGAAAAACATTGTTACCAACAATAGAGTCCAATTCCGAACCTACGTCACTAAGATTAAAGAAAGAACAGTTATATTAACTGACATATGATCTAATACATCATAGAATATAGAGAATGTTGACTGCTGAGACGACGGATTTCGTAAGTTGCAAGATTTATTCATCGAGCTACAAAGATACCTAATTTCCTATTATTATTATTATTATTATTATTATTATCATTATGTATTATTAATTATTAATTATTTATTATTATATTATTATTATGATTTAATTTATTAAAAATTAATTTGGTGATTTGTTAATGTCCCCACGTGAACATAGCGAACAAATCGGATTTTGCTAAATATTCACAAGATCTTGTATAAGCTAATGGAAACTTCTTCGAACTTTCCATGTATCGTCTACAAATCTCTGCAAAGGAAATAGGTTAAACTGATGTCGATCTATATGCAAAGTAGCCTGTAGAAAACGATTCATTGGTTATGTGACGTTAATTTGTAAATACCTATGTGAATTTGCGATTATTAATCCGATTTCATTCAGATTTGGAATGTAGGTTTTTGCAAGTATAGTAAAGCGGATCATGAAGGAAAATAACTAATTTCCCCACGTCAACGAACGGTGCTATATATATATTAATATACATACACACACACACCACACACACACATATATATATATATATATATATATATATATATATATATATATACATACGCATATATCTTTATATTGCGTATTTATATATTATATATATAGATATATATTGATATATAATATAATCTATATGTATTAATATTGTAGCTGTTATATATAAACAAATCGATATATATCTTTGAGGTCTGTACAACGTATGAAAATTTCTTATGGATGTATTTCTACTATTTTTCTAAGTGTTGCTATTTGATCTTCCATTGAAAATGAAATTAGTTTCCCAACGTATGGTGGAGCTTTACTATTGCTGCATGGCTTTGTAAGTCGTTATTGGATTAAAAAGAATCTTTATAAAGGTGAAATCTGACTCTTATCACTGAAAATAGAAAGGGACAGATAATTCTGCCCTACAGTGTGCGATTACTGAGGTTTTGATGTATGCTTAGTGACCCTAGGCCCCTCATTTTAAGATTCAAATTTTGTCTAGTCAATAGTCAATATGAGTTCCCTTGATTTGTTTAAAAAATCGAGCAAAGGCGCAATTTTGACATTTCCTATAACTTTTTTGGGTAGTGGTAAGAACGTTTGTACTAAGTATTGTACTGATTATTTTTCTGCTACTTGCTCTCGTGTGAACTGATTTTGTTTGCCATCTAAATTTTCCATTTTAGCATTAATTTAAAAGATTAATTTTATTAAATTATTTTTCCTCATAAAATGGGAAGCTTGTCAGGTTTTAATCTTAATTTTATCTGTTAGACTGAATCCTGTCAATTAGATATGAAATTTCTTTTCAACTCCGTTCCATTCCCACCAATGAAGCTCTATTTCAGTCTTCCTTCTGCCTTAAAACTTGCTCCCCTGTTGTGATGTGAGGCTCCTTCAGTAGTTCCCCTTCTTGACAGGTTGAAATCGCAGGGAATCTTTTTTTTCCGCCATTAACCAAAGGCTTCCCTCTTCTCAGGAACTCTTTTTGTGCCAGCCAAATGTGGCGTCACTGCTCTCTCCTGAGCACTCCTTCAGCCATTAAAATGAAAGGGAAAGTCCCTCCTCCTCTGAAGTGGCCTCATGACATCTAACAGCCCACCAACACCCGCCCCACATTTGCTGTGTGAAAATAAGTATTCTTAGAGCACTCTTCCTTTCTGCTGGTTGGAAGACGTGAAGAGGCGAGTCTGTCATTTCTTTCGTGGTTAAGTACCTCTCTTGCCTCTCCAACCTCTTTTACCCTGGTCTTTAAGCCTGGGTAAAGCCCAGACATGAAGTTTCCTATCCCGTCGGCCTAGAAGAAAAAAAATGCTCTAAAACTATATTTGTTCGACCTCGTGTTCCGTGCAAGCTTCACACATATTTTGATAATCATTTGATCTACATAACTCCTTGTATGCCCGACCCTACGATACCATCAACCCATCGTAATTTTCGTCATACTTTGACTCGCCGCTCTCAGTATTCTTCCATGAGCACCAGGCAACGTTTTGCCCTTGTATTTATTATAATATTCTATGACCTCTTAGGGAACCTTTTCCTTCGACGATACAGGACTAACAAACAGCAGTCTTGCTCTCAATTATTATGTCACCGCCGTGACGCTGCATCATAAGGTACCTTTCTATCTATTAGCTGTTCTGTTGCGCCTTTTGTATGGCCCAGAGACATTTCCACAATATAGGAAAGAGAAGACCAGTTCCTTTCTCTCCGTCCTTCATTTGATATTCACCTCAACGACCGTAGATCTACTTACTCACAACTCGGTTAACGGACGGTTATCCGGCATGGTCTGGAACAGTGGTTCTTAACCTTTTTATGACCACGCCCCCTCTAAGTTGGTCCTTTCTTTCACGCCCCCCTTGCATCTATGAGTAAAATTCACTTCCAAATTTAAAGGAAAATAAAAAAATGAGAAAGAGAGGGGTTTCGAGGGATAGGAAGGGAGGCCAATAATCACAAAACATGGTCAGCCCAACGAGCCTAACTAGAGCAGTAGACTCTAGGAAAGCAACGTTATAAGGCGACACTTTTCCATTTTTTTTCACAAACTTCTGAATATATGAGTTCCTCACTCTTGTTAAGAGAATAACGAATATAATTACAGAATCTTTCTTTTTTTCGCTGGGGTTCGCGCCTCCCCTGGAAACTCCCCTAGGTTAAGAACCACTGGTCTGGAACAACCAACCGCCGTCATCCCTTAATGCAGGAAACAAGCGTTCAGTCACTGATGAATCCCACGTAAGTTTGTGTTTATATGTACTGTCTCAAGTCCATGTAATGGTTATTAAATCTATACTCTCAGTTCTGGAACATTCTAAAGTTTGTAGAAAAGAGCTTTCTAATACTGTCAAAATGTATCTTGTGACCTTCTGGGAACATAGTGAGGATTAAAGAAATATTGCACACTTAAAAACTTTAAATATAAGAAGGAGGCTCTTTTTGGTGAATAGTTGCACCTCTGGGGGTTGAGGATTATCTCCTCGAGTCTCTCCCGCTTTTAATTTTGTAGAACAATGGCATTGGTATTCATTTTAACGGAATACTAATCACTTTCACCTGCTACTTTTTTCATGCCTATACTCACAAGCAGCAAACCATAACAGCGGCTTAATAACCAAGTACTGAATTCGCTGCTTTGAACAGCAGTACAAAGTGAACTTTGAGAAAAACGAGCTCAAATCGCTCTCTTCCTCGCCTGGCATCGAACATGGGGTTCTTCATTAGTGAGCAAAGAGTTTAATAGCATTGCGACGGCCAGAGAGAGAGAGAGAGAGAGAGAGAGAGAGAGAGAGAGAGAGAGAGAGAGACTCTATGACCGAGGCTTAAAAATGCAAGTTCAAAAACACGTATGCTCCCTGAGGTTCATTTTTACAGGAAGTGAAAAATGCCTGGAATCGCATACAGTTTGTTAATCTTCAATTCATTATACTTAGACCCTGACAATTTCTTCCGCCAACTATCCAACAATAGTCTTGAATAAATCCCACAATACCACTGTCTCGAAGGAAGCACCATCCTAGCTATGGTAATAGGGCGGCTCACGTTCTTCAGCCCACCCTTAAGATTAAGGACATCTCCCTCCTTACATGGTGGTGTGAAGGCCTTCATTTTGGAGAGGGACTTGGTTTAATTTGGCCCCTGGTATTGTAACTCTGGGTTTGCTTGTTGCTCTGCTTACGCAATATAAAAGAGCATGACGGACTTAATATGAGTGAATTTTCAGTCTTTTACATTGTCTTCCGCTAATCATTCGTCTTTCTTATTTCCCATCTTCACGATTTCTCCTCATCATTTCTTGTTTCGCATTATTCATCTTCCAACCCACCTGCACTTCGAGAGAGAGAGAGAGAGAGAGAGAGAGAGAGAGAGAGAGAGAGAGAGAAAGTTTAGCTTTTGTCTGCTTTTCTGATTCAGTCCATTTGTAAAACTAGAAACTGTATCATCTATTCATTTCATAAAACGCGGTAATTGCATTTTATTTGTAAAGTAATCTGTCTCCAAGTGGAAGACCCATAATTTTTAATTCCACTGATACATTTGCTATCAGTAAAAGAATGCGATGTACATTTTTGGTTCAGTGAGTTCTGCATTCTATCACCTTAAAGTTAATACGCTTAGGTAGAACGCCAACGCCAGTACGTTAACTGGAATGTGACTGTCGTCTACCAAAATACTTAATCCTTTAATTAGCCAGTCACATATATCATTATATATATATATATATATATATATATATATATAACATATATATATATATATTATACATCATGTTTAATTATCATCAGAAACTACAGGAAAAGCCTTGTGGGCCGAAGATTTGTAAATTACACGAAAGTACCTGGCACTCTGTCGTTTCTTTTGAAGCTATTCCTGTGATTTCAGATGACAGGCCACCAGTAGGTAAGTGAATGCATTGCCTGACGGAAGGGTGGGCCTCCCCACTCTACCTTCTTTTGTTTTTATGAAATTTTTTGTGAAGACGCTCCAGTTTTGCCGGAACCCACAGTAAACAAATAAGGTACCCGGAAGGTGGGGCTACCGGTTTGAAAATCGATGCGAAGACCTTCCTGGGTTAAATGAGTGCCGCTTGCAAAATTTTGTCTAGATCAGTCAAGCAAGCAGTTCGGATTTCTATAGAGCACAAGTTTACATACGGATCAAGTTTACAAGTTTAATTATCTATATTTGTGTGTGTATATATATATATATATATATATATATATATATATATATCTATATATATATATATGTATGTATTACTAGATACTGGTATGTGTGTACAATATATTCATAACTAAATAACAAAAACTGATTGAATGGTGCATTCAAATTCATAAAATTAGACAGAGTTAATTTACTTTGATGTACTCTAAATTTAAACAACAATTTTTGTTAAAAAAAAAAAAAAGATGTTATTGACTTTAAAACTTATCAACGGAAGTAGACGAGCTGAACAATTTTCTCGCATCTTTATTTACTCTTTAAGACGATTGTTTCAAGCATTGAATTCATGAATAAATGTTGAGAATTTTTTTCTTAAAAGAAATCATTATTGGTAAGATACTTGTGGCCAGATGCTGAACGGAGCCCAAATGTTTCGCTATTTAGATATTTTACAATTTAGGCCTGAAAAGGCCTGGGAGAAAATTGCATAGTTATGGATCTGCGTAGTAACGATGGGCAAGGGGGAATAAGACTGAAGCTATGAAATCATCGGGAGCCCAATTATCATTCTTTTTTATGAGTCAAGAGAAACAAAGAATACACCACGGTTAAATTAATACGTAAGATACACACTCAAGATTATATATATATATATATATATATATATATATATATATATATATATATATATATATATTATACATATACATCTATACACACAAACACACACACACACACACACACACACACACACACACACACACACACATATATATATATATAATATATACTATATATAGTTTGCTATATATATGTAAATTTGTTCTAGGAATCCGTATTCTGAGCGATTATGAAATTTATGCCATTCATATCATACCTTTACTTAACTAAGACGACGTCAAGATACCATAAAGCTATGTAAATATTACTGCAGTTGTTATTTTGTATTATATCATTCTTATAGTGTTCTACTATAAATCCTCATATGACTCTCTGTGCATTTTTTGGGGGGGTGCTTTATCTAAACATCATACTATTATCATCATAGTTAAAACTCTAAATACTAATCTGATAGTTAACGTGTAACTATATACAGAAGTGACCAATCCACAGTTAACATGTAGTATTCATATTTTCCTAATTAATTTGGTCTCACCTTCCGAGTAAATAGCTTTTGTAAAGTTACCTAACTGTACTCTATTTTCCTTATAAGATTATTTATTTATTTTCTTGATGTTAAGGAATAAAAAGTGAAATCGACAAACTGGAAAGGTTTTCTATTTATTTAATTAATGTTAAAGGAATAAACTGAATGAATATAGCTTCCAGGTCAGAACTCAGGAATTCTTCAACACGAGGCTTGTGTCAGGGTATGCCATTCATGAGTTGTCTGTCTTACAATTATTACAGATTGATTTATACTCATTGGCAACACTACACTCAATCATTGTTTTGGTATTTTAATCTGGATAATCAGTTTATGCCTGATCTATTGCAGTAGCTGCTCTTTTTAGATGCCCACATCAAGTTGATCAACTCCGGGTGGCGATAATAATAATAGTAATAATGAACTAAGGAACCTACGTAACGAGGCTATAATATTGATAATCAAAAGCCATAGTAGTGTTAAAATATATTATTCTACAATGGAAAAAAATACAGGGAGAGACTTTCGGTCACTGCTCCGTATCCCTCTTCAGTCCTACTTATGGTCAAACAATGGAGGGACCGTTACAACAACGCAACGATTTTAGGATTCATATGTCTGGTGATTGTGAGACCCCTGATGTTGCTCCCACCTCTCTTTATCCCAGATGACTGAGGTTACTACAGCCTCAAGTCATGGCACCGATGGAGTTTGGGCTGAGCTGGAATCACCTGAATGACCACTTCGCCGTTCCAGACGTCTCGCAACAGAAACACCCGAACGGGGTAACCTGACCAACACTTAAATCCATCCGCCTCGAACCAGTCCTTTTTTTGTTTTTTTTTTTTTTTTTTTTTTTTTTTTTTTTTCGCTGTTGTAACCCTTCCTTCATTGTTTGACCATCAGCAGGACTGAAGAGGGATATGGAGCAGTATCCGAAAGTATCTCCCTGTATTTTTTACCATTGTACAATAATATATATTTTAACACAACTGTGGCCAATTATCAATAATAATAATAGTGATAATAATCTTTATTTCAGCTCAGGGCCATTTACATGGAATATACAAAGTGCAAAATCTAGATACACGAGAGAAAATGATAAAAATTATAATGGCAATATCCACACAGTTGCTGGGTAAGTATTAAAATTAGTATAATTAAAGTATCGGTAGTGGGTAGTGGCAGTAGTACTGATATTTGAAAATAATAGTAAAAATGTTTCAAAGGATAGCAATTTAAAACTTTTCTCCGGGGGGGGGGGGGGGGGTTGGTTAGTGCCGTCAGTGCACCTCATTCGGTGCAATGTAGGCATTACTTAAGGTTCTTTGCAGCGTCCCTTCGGCCCCTAGCTGCACCTACTTTCGTTCCTTTTACTGCACCTCCGTTCATATTCTCTTTCTTCCATCTTACTGTCCACCCTATCCTAACAATTGTTTCATAGTGCAACTGCTTTGAGATTTTCCTCCTGTAACGCCTTTCAAACCTTTTACTGTCAATTTCCGTTTCAGCACTGAATGGTCTTAGTTGCCCCAGTGCTTGGCATAATGCCTAAAATCCATGAAAATCAAAATAAATTAAAACTGATTACATATAATTAATTTCCAGCTGGGGACCTAAGGTGGTTACAGAAGTCGGGCCCAAGGGTTAAATACGAAAAGTGAAAAAAGCAAATCTCAATAGTAATAATAACATTAAGGATAATAATAATAATAAACTAGTAAAAATCGCGCCTAAGTTTCCTCGGCGCAATCGATTTTTCTGTCCAGAATATAAAGTTGTATAAAACCATAACTATGACCGGGGCCCGGCAGCATATTACCCAAGTCTGGAAGAGTTTAGAGATGGGGAAAATTAAGACCAATCAAAGCGCGTGGAGCTGATCCATGACGTCACAAGCCACGCCTTATAGCTACACTCTGTCTCATAGCCATTACTGCCAGTCACAGTGCAGAGGAAAAACTTCCCCATTTCACAATTAACGGCTTGTATGACCGAGCATACATTTTAGTCAGATATATTTAAACATATTTCAACACTTATTCAACAAACGATATATTCTTCAAATGAGATACACCATGAAATATATTAAACGTTATTGGCTTCTCCTTCTTGGTAATAGTGCTCAGTGCCTCTTAATTCCAGTCGATATTTTCTGCATAAATAATATTTTTCATCGCGGAGGCTGCCTAACACTACTATACTTGAAAAATGGCGTGTTTCAATTAACCATTTTAGAAAGAGTTACGATAACACATGGGATGAATCAACAATATACAAGATGATAACATTGATGGTATGGTAAAATGATGGTAGATGACCTGTAATTAGCACTATAGACTACAGCCAGGAGGTCAAGAGCTTCACGGCACTTCGACTCCCATCAAGAATCTTGGACTTTGAAAGTGACGATTTTAAAAGCATGGAGCATGGAACGTTTTACAGGCGTTACTGCCTGGTGTTTCAGTCTATAAAAAAGTATTATGTACAGAACTAAAATAATAATTGCATTATGCTTAAAAGAATTGTGGAGGATAGAATTTTTATGACAAATTTATGCATCCCGTAGGGGGATAATGCCATCAGTACACCTCATTCGGTGCAATGTAGGCATTACTTAAGGTTCTTTGCAGTCTTTGCCCTTTTGGCCCTAGCTGCAACGACTTTCATTCATTTTTACTGTTACCTCCGTTCATATTCTCTTTCTTACCATCTTATTGTCCACCCTCTCCTCACAATTGCTTCATAGTGCAACTGCTTTGAGGTTTTCCTCCCGCAACACCTTTTCAAAAACTTTTATCTGTCAATTTCCGTTTCAGCGCTGAATGGTCTATAGTACTATACCCATATACTAGCGTTATCCCTGGCTTTAATTAAAATATGTTGAATATTTGCATAAAATTTTCTGTTGAGAGTTGGAAAAAAAGTGTCATCCATATTACTACAAAGCATATCGCAGTTCTAATAAATTTATGCATCAATTCTGCTCTAGTTCAGCTTAGTGAAAAGTGTACTGTAACTCCGTAAATAGGTAGTATTCTGTACTCCTTACAATTGCTAAAAGTATTACATACTAATGAAATACTCATTTTGATTCTTTGCACACAATGAATGACAAGTATGAAAGGTTTGCTAAGAATATTAAATAAATGAAATAATCAGTGTTTTCTTTGTACACAATGAATTTTAAACAAATATTACATAAGGGGTTGCCAAAAATATTCAATACTGAATTATATTATCACTTTTTATTTGTTTGCACACAATGTCTGAAAAGTAAAAATCAAAAGCAAAAATTTTCAATAAAAACTTTTTATATATTTGTACACAATGAATGGCAAAGACCAATCAGGTAAGGACATCTGGAAGGTTTTGTGAAAACGGAATCCAACGTACAAACAGGTACTTTTTTACTACAGCTTATCAAGAACACCTTGAAAAACAACCGTATTCAGATTAGCTACTGACAGGATGAGATTGTCACGTAACTATATTTGGTTACAGTAGGCTAAACGTACATCGCCAAAACAACAAAAACCGTAGGTTCTTTTTAGGTTTCCTTAAGGGCACATTAGCTCTTGAAATAATTTAATGAATGAAGCTGATACTGTGTCCTGTAAATAGTAGGACTATATCAGTCGGATTCCTGTTCAATGGTCTAGTAATGAATGACCAGTATATTGCTTTTATACAATGCCCAGTAATATGCATTACTACGAAATAGCATATGTCTATAGAAATCCGTAGTGTAAGCCTACTCCCTCTCTCTATTTCCCCTACAAACAGGTCAGATACCATCATTTTGACCATCTTGTATATTGTTTGATTCATCCCATGAGTTATCGCAACTCTTTATAAATGGCTTTGAACATGCATTTCCACGTATAAAATTTAGAAATTCGCGATGTGAAAATATTATTTACCAAGAGGGAGAATCCAATAACGCATAATATATTTCACGGTGTATCTCATTTGAAGAATATATTGTTGTTAAATAAGTGTTACATTATGTTTAGATATAACTGACTGAAATGTATGTCATACAAGCCCTAAACTGTGAAATTGAGAAGACAGTATTTCTTCGGCACGGGTCGTGGCTGGGGGCCGGCAAAGCAAATGGATATAGGAACAGAGGAGGGGCTAAAAAGGCGTGGCTTGTGGGCTTAAATGGATCAGCTCCCACGCGCCCTCTGGTTGGTCCCTAATTTTCCCCATCCCTAAACTCTTCCAGACTTGGGAAATATGCCGCCCGGCAGCTCTCCAGTTGTCCACCAGATAGGGGAGAGAGTGAGAGTACTTCCCATGTCTCCGGAAAGCGCTGCCAGATGCACGATCCATGGCTAACCTTAACATTACATAAAATAAAAACTACTAAGGTTAGAGGGTTGTAAGAGTGGATGATCAAAATACCCATTTGCAGCCCTCTATCCTCAGTAGTGTTTTAGATCTGAGGGTGAACGGACGGACAGACAAAGCCGGTACAATGGTTTTCTTTAACAGAAACCTAAATTGGTATGATATCAGCAAATAAAGTAAAACAATAATAATAATAATAACAGATTCTGCAGATGACACTTTGTGTCAATTTTCTCAGGTATCAGTTTCCTTCCATAATGGTATGGTAATGTACACTTCCCTCTACTTATTATTATTTTTATTATTATATTAGATTTCATATCTTTCTTCTGTACTTTATTCATTGTTTTATCAGCTGCTATTACGTTCAACTTTTTTCATTTAATTTTAAATTACTTTATTAACTACTAATTTGCGTAATGTAATTCAGTTCCTTATCTAATAATCACCTCAGTTTTGATTTTCAATTATTTTTAGCTGTTTAATTATTATTATTATTAAAATCCATTCTTCCTCCCCTTCGATTCATAAGCATATTTGTTTATTTAAGACTAATAATAACAACAGCAACAGTTATTCAATTTGCAAGTGTGCATTAGGCATGCAAAAGAAAAAAAGCACCAAGGGCCAGCAGTAGAGCCTAAGGCCCCAAAGGGAATGGGCGAAAGATTGATATTGGACGGGATAGGCAAAGAAAAACAGAAGAAAGGAAAACGAAAAAGGTGGAAACCTCCAAAGGCATCTCCAACAGAGATCAAATACTCGTCTTAACTCGCTGCATCACAAGAAGCCTTCAACGACTTCCAATTTCTTTTCATCTTCGGCGGAGATAAAAAGAATCGAAAATGGAGCAACAAGGAGGGCGAGGCGGAGGAGGAGGAGGAGGAGGTAGAAAGAGGAGGAAGTAAATGACTGAGAATGTAAACAAAGACTCGAGCCCCTCTTGCCAGAAAAACAAGCAATTCCTTCCGGCATAATTCAAAGGTCACTTCATCTAAAACGTTTAGTCTTTCAGACCGGATAAATAAAAAAAAAAAAGCGGTATTTATCCGAGCGAGTGATCACTCGCTGCGAATATGGTGCGAGTGAGTCGTTGCATTTTAAATAGTGGCAGAATACATTACCGATTGCAGTGGAAGGGAATGTATTCATTGCATGTATGGGGAGCTTGATTTGGACTCGAAATTTACTTACATGTGGGGAAAGGACAATGAAAATATTGTGTACATAGACCGGTTAATCAAAAGGATCATGAGAGAGAGAGAGAGAGAGAGAGAGAGAGAGAGAGAGAGAGAGAGAGAGAGAGAACAAAAACAGCGAGAGATAGAAAGAGAGAGAGA
>NC_087206.1:43346021-43356021 GCF_015104395.2 Macrobrachium nipponense | reverse complement strand
AGTGGTTTTTCTCTTTCTGCTGTTTTTTTCGGTTATTTTCTTTTGGGACTCGTTTCTTTTTCTTTGTGGCTTGCCTTTTGTTCCGTGCAGGAGGCCATTGCTATAAATTTACTTCATCTTTTTGGTCATTCATCTCGTTCAGAATCTACAGGTTTTATAACACAAATGAGTTTATAAATCTCAAATCACCGTTTAGACTGACATTTTCACTGGTCTCGTGTGAATAAACTACGAGTCAATACAGCGGACAGCATAAAGTCTCTTCCATTTCATGAGTCATTGAAAGTGGGCGTTTTCTGATAATTAATTGGTAACGCTGAAATTCTATTAGATTTTATTTCAGATGGATGAAAGCAGATCACAGCTATTTGGGTTTTATCGCTAGAAAGTAACTCCTATCATCTACAATATGATGATAAGATATCGTCAGATGACGATAAGGTCTCTTGCTGATTCATGTCTTCATATAGATCACAGGCAATTGTTTGATGACCCCTGTGGGACTGACCTCCTCCGCCGAAACGACGTCAGTGATCTTGAATAATTCGTTGCTGTCCTGCAATCATTCAGGTCCTTAATGCTGGTCCGCTGGCATATGTAGTGGTTAGTGTCATGGAATACCACTCTGATGTCATGGGTTCGCGTCCCCCCAAGGGTGATGAAAAATCACTGGCTCTGTATCATGATCAGTTACTGCTGCAGTGTGGGGTCTGCGGTGGGAGATCGAGACCAACTTTGTTTGGAAGCTTGAATTTCAAGTCAATGGCCCCTGTGGGCTTGTTCCATGTAACAGCTATTGTTTCATCCACTTGAACCTTGGGTCGGCCGTGCAATATTTTCGCATATATAAGAAAGTCAAGTCCGAAAAAAAAGTTGAGAGATGTAGAAGGGGAGAACGTTATTTGTGAAGAATTGAGTTCGGTCTTCAAAATATAATAGGAAATTCGTAAGACTCTAGGAAGTACAAGGAAAGTGAGAATGCCACTAAAACAAGTAGACTTCTACTTAATAAAAGTGGAAGATGGCTCTGGCATAATTATGGTAAACATTACCCTGATCGGGAAAATTCAATATAGGTATGACAAAAACAGGATGAATGAAACGGAAGAACTTTTTTTTAAATAGACAGACCTCTTAGGATAGAAATAAGACTTTTTTTTTATACTGGGACTGAGTTTTCAATTCATTGATGTCAGGAAGGACATAAACGAAGTAATAAAGAAAGAAAATAATTTAAAATTAGGTGGTGATTTGCAACATCAAAATAAATAATCTAATCATACGTTTGCGGTTATCTGAAATACCAAAATGTTTATAGAAGATAGAATGTGGATTTCATTAATGTCCAGCAAAATAGTTGTACTAGAAGAAATAGGATGAAATGGTGTTTTGGAGGCATAGCTGAAAACCGTTAATGGATCCCCATTCAGACTTGCTTCCACGATCATCAAAATATATGTGAAGGGTGAGTGTAGAGTGTAGACAGACAACTGGAGATGGCTGGGAGGTACATCAAATCATTATGGATCACTGAGTAATCAGCAAAAGCCGGCGAATGGAGGTTAGATCTTTTATGCTTAAAGTTGAGATGCATCTAAAAAGAGCAAAGTCAACACCAGAAGCTGCGGTTTTGATTAAATGGTAGGCATATCTCAGTCCCAGAAGTTATAAAATAAGCAAGATGAGACCCTGCTAAATGAATACGTCGATATAATGCAGACGTTTTGACAGATCGATAGAAACATATCAGGTGAAGCACAGGTAATAGTAATAGACTCATAGTTGCAATGATGTGGTGCGCGTTTCGATTTTGGAATTCTGTCAGTTTTCACTACAAAAAAATCAGACGCGAAACTTAAAACTTCTTACATCAGCGTATTATGGATTAAGTCGTTGAATTCTCTCACGTAGAGACAGCTGACAAATACATGGAAAGGAAACAGGAATTCAGTACATGAGGTACAGCAGACGAAGAGACAAACAACTTTGCCGAATGGTGCCGAAAGCATTGAACAATGATTTTGCAGCCACAAACCTAGAAAATGATGAGTTCCTGATACGATAGACACAGACTATATCGTTGAAGTGTGAGTAAAGCCCGTTATGAGAAGTGTTTCTGAATCACTGGATATCTAAAAAGAAGCAAAATACTGACCGAGGTGGTGAGTTATTCCAGGGAGAAAATTTGAATCCAGTCCACGAACAACCTTCGTAGTACCAGTGCCACTTTCAAATCAGTCCATCCCGTCACCATCGAGACATTCTAGATATCAGATATTCTTTATGCACTCGACAATGAACGTCCATATTTGTAAACCTTCTTCTTACAACAAAATACTTTACGCTCATGTAATGAGCCGCTTAGGAATAGAATATTATGCAAATGTAAGATCAGCTGTTCGAGAGGGAACCATGATCAGAATGTACTTTACGCTTACTAGCCATAATAGATCACATAATAGCACAAAGAATTCCACTTACTAACGCAAGAGATGTTGGCTAGACTTGGAAAGTGTATGGCATGAAGTCCTAGCAATCAAAATACCCCACTTTCCTGATTACAATATTGAATTCACCTCCTTAATTTATAACTTTCATTTAATAGAACTAAAGGCAGACTCAAAACACTAAAAGACTGTGTTCCTCTCTGGGACCAACACTATATCTCAGCTATATTTACGATCATCCCCTCCAATATTCACATGAATAACACAATATGTTGATGATATAGATTCAGATGGTGGAGGAGCATAAAAACACGAAACAAACTCAAAATTAAACTTGACATGAAACTGGCCCAGACAGACAAATTGGAAATAGAATGGAGAATATCCAATGCTTAGAAAAAATATACATCTGGTGGTACACAAAATGCCCATACTTAGAGAACGTGGGGGGTTGGGGGGGGGGGGTTAATGAGATGAAATGTCATCCTCATTCCCATTGACAATAACACCAATATCCTAGAATGCAATATTTCCTATACAAAGTCAGGAAAAAGAGTTAGTTACACCAGCAAAGTGATTAAGAAACCAAAAATCAGCTTAGACCATTTATACAGGCCCAGAACTGCCCTATTGATATTGAAGCTCATCCTGTACATAACACTTGTGTATCCTATAATAGAATACCCTCACCATATATGATTCACGGTATCGGTGTAGCTATTAAGAAAAGACTGCATGTAGGTCAAAGACAAAGTCTCTGATTTGATAAAGAAATCTCATGACAAGGGAAAATGTATTGATAAATTACATAATGATGGAATCAACAAAAGGCAAAATTGAGTTAAAGAAATCCACCACAAACTAAATCACGGAATGTTACTAATTAAATGCAAATGTTCAAACTACACACCATACACAGATCCTTATAAAAATAGGAAACACTCTGTAACAGATAGGTGATGAAAACATTCAGAAACATATCCCCAAAATACCAGACTGAAAGCCCCCTGACCCACTTTACACTGGGTAAATTCCGTAACATATTCAAGTCTATTAAAAATATAAAACTCCTAACATTATCAGTGATAACTGCGAGGGTAAAGTGTATTCAAATATGTATTCAAAATGCTATGTGAATAAAAAGCAAACGTGTACGTGAGCTTGTTTGTGCTGTCGAAAGAAAACACAGGGATAGGAAAAGCGCAATGGCAGGATTGTGTATGAAAATGATTGGGTGTAATTATGAATGATAGGGCCTTCTAACCAGTAGCCTTCTAAGAAGAAAGAAAATATGGTGAGTAAGTGTGTGTTTCCAGCCAGCGTCCTAATATGTTGCCCTGCCATCGTCTCTCCCGTGAGTCTCTGTGCACACAGGAAACTGAAATATAAAAAAAAGAACACCACACATGTGTTGAAGGGCACCTGCCTATAGGTCCATCTTTCCCTTTTCTGCTGTATTTCGCTGTTCATTCATTATATTTCTTCGTTACTCATGTCCCCATCGATCATGGTTTCCCTTTAAACCATCTCCTCTTCCGAGCCCTTCATTCGTCTACTTCTTCTGAGCTGTAATGTAACGTATTTAAGGGCCTAGAACAGAACTTACAGCCTTTTTTCAACGAAACTTCAGCAACTATATAATGTCCTGACTGAATCAGACTAATATATCCAGATAATTGCCAAATTCAGCCGTTCCCCTGCTCACAAATCATTATCATTTGGATCTGGTTTCAATGAATAGACTAAACTAAAGCTATCAGAGTTGATATTTCCTTTTTAAATGCTTTTCCTTGGGTGGCCTTAAAATTCATATTAGTCTCCCTCCTTTTATATTTTTTCTTTATCATTATTGTAAACTCATGTTGAATTTATGTGTGGACTGGTTTTTATTAGAGTGTCTTTGAGTTCCTATTACTTTACGCTTAGTGTTCGAAATAAAGAATTTTCTTGTCGTGGAGGCAACTTCCTTTCAAGACTTCGTCCTTAGATGTTCACCTCCGATATCTCTGACATTAGGAGGTACTTACAATGGCGTGCATTGATTTTACAATGAGTTACCTGTAGGTTAAAGGTAACGATAATCAAACTCACGTGATGATCCTCAGCACTTAGAATCATACAGTACAGGGGACTGCATCTAGTGATTGGAATTCATCAAATTTCCATTATCTCACTAAATTATGATTTAAAAATCAAATATTATAACACAAAAGAAACCTTTTAATATGAAAATAAATTCCTGTTACATATCCTATTAAATGAAAATGTTGTGTGGCATGTGCTGCCTATTTCAACTTAAGACTGTATCGTCTTCTTAAATAAAATTTGAACGAGGAAAAATCAATATAGATTCAAGTTTGAGCCGAATGGTATCACCTGGTAACAGGTCTCTTCGGGAGCTATTTATTGACAAATAATTTCCTGAGAGATACTGTGGAGAGAAATATCTAAAGTTTACGTTCATAATACTAAATGCCATGTGGCATTTGTCTTTATTCACACATTATTCACGTTCCATATCTTAGTTAATCAGTAATACATATATATGTAAATATCATATATATATATAATATATATACTATATATACATATATATATATATATATATATATATATATATATATATATGTATATGGTGTGTGTGTATATATAATGTGTGTGTGAGTTGGTCTGTCTGTCCATGATACAATAGTTAAGACTAGGGTTTGTGAAGCGATGCTTTGTCTTTTTTAGTTAGTGTGACTTTCTGTAGATAACTGGAAAGAAACCGAAGGTTTGTTAGAAAAGGGTGAGTGAAAAGAGAGCCGCTGAAAGCGAACAGGTTTTCAAGGATCAAACGGGCACTGAAATAGCAGGATAAATAATGAAAATATCAAAGCGAATCTGAGGAACTACTATACGGAGCAGTTGTTCTCTAGGGAAGTATATGCAAAGAGGAAAATTAGCGAGCAAATGGGTTCAGGAAAAAAGAAGATACAAATGAAGGATGCTGTCTGAAGAGAATGCAGTGTTGAGCTGAAGCTATGTCTGATGAAGATAATTTGTTAAAGAGTGGTGTGGAACTGAATACTCCGTCTGTCATTCTAGATATTCAGATCATTTGTTTGGTGTGAAAGACACAACAGCGAAGGGTTGTTTCAAGACTTTTGACAGTTTATATAATTGCCCTGAGGAGGTAAATTGGAGGAGTATGTTAGAAACCTTGGAAGACAGAGAGAGAGAGAGAGAGAGAGGAGAGAGAGAGAGAGAGAGAGAGAGAGAGAGAAATATCCAAACCTTCGGGAACTTCCTAGAAATAGAGGGCATAAATCTGAATTATACAAAGCTGCCAAGAGGAGGCAATAGGAGATTTTGCGTTGAAAACTTACACAAATTGGTTATTACGGGGAGCCTCCCAGATGGCGTTTAGGGATAATTTCTCATTATTATAGATATCGAATTAACTCGAGTGTTAAGAGAAACTATTCTTACTGGTCCCTGAAGATAGATATAAATAAAGAAATTTCGCTCACTTTCCATTCATTGTAACATTATTCATTTTCTCAATGTACGGATTATTCCAAAGAATTAGAAAAACACCCAAGAATCCTTTATGTATTCTTAACCTTTATTTTGAGTGCTAAAAACAATGGAGCAGAAAGGAGAATTCCAATGAATCACACTATGAACAATGTTTGATAGCAATGGTAATGAATCAATTTATGTCACAGCCATCAAGTTCGAAATCTGAATATATGAGAGGCTTGCAGATATGTATTTGCTGAAATGTATTTCAGATGAATGATTGAAGCTTAATAAAAATCAGACCTTTATATACTACTTGATGATTCTCTTAACCTGATGCCGAGTCAAACGTCCTCCGCCTCTTCTTCCTCAATCCTGTCGAACAAGGAGAGGAAGCGCGCCATAATTTCAGGATTCTTTTTGAACTTGCGAACGAAGTTATCCTTCCTCTCCTGCGTAAGGGGGTCCTCCCAGATGGTGTGGGCGGTGATGCTCCGCCTCGGGTCCAAATTCTTTTCGGTTTCGGATGATTCGGCGGACTGACTCGACGGACTCTCATTCTGGATGTCTTCGTTGGCACCGACGAGCGTCGGCAGATAAGCCATTGCCCAGAAGCAAGCGTACAGATGTTTGCTCTCGTACTCGTCCACGAGCTCCTCTCTGGTGAATGGCATGGCCAGTCCCCCAGCTTCCATGACGTTCTTGAAGGACGCGTAGTACGTGTCTAAGTAGTACTCGAGATTCGCTTCTCTGTCGTGGTAGGATAAGCTGTGGTAAAAGAACATTTTGAGGTCTATGGCTAAGGACGCCTGTCGAAAGAGATCCAGATTTATGAGCATCACCTCGGCTGGGTTTCCTATGGCGTCGTATCTGGAAATCAAATTTCATAAGTACGTATTTCAAGGGCACATTCATATTTTGAATAAAATAGTCACTGACTATAGCAAATTATCTTTTATAGAGCAACGATATGTGGGTGAACAAGGAAGTTATTTAATTTTGTTTAAGCGTTGTCATTTATTTTTATCTTTTTACTAAAAACAATATGTGCATTTCATTATTAAGCCTGAACCCAGTCCTACATAACAGCATTACTGAACCGATGCAATTCATTTATTTCTATTAACCTGTAATATTTTAATGGACTTGGCTTCTAGACCTGCAAAGGAATGATAAAATGAAATGGGCAGCTAAACACTATTAAAAATGTATTATATTTCAACTGTTTGTAGGAAAATAACATGCAAAAATTATTGCTACTAATTCTAAACGATCAAGATTACAGAAGCATCTTACCTAAAGAGCATGTTGTTATTCCAGCAGTCGCCGTGACATACAACAGCAAACCGAGTGTTGTAATTCAACTGCTTCATCATCAGCTCAAAGGCTCTGGGTTTCAAGCTTTCAAGCCAGTCTACTGCCTTCTCGTAGTTGCCTATGTCCCTCAAGACAGCCAGCGTCTTTTCAATGTATCTGTTTAAGATAATTTTTGATAGCTGCATGGTCTCTTTAGTAATGTCAAAGCAGTCTTTATGTAGTATGGAAAACTTAGCTTCCAAATCCTCGTAGCCGTCTGTCACCTGCAACAGGAGGGGGAAGACGCGTGCAGCTTCGCTAACTCCTTCAGCACCAGAGTGGTGTGTGCCTTGTCAAAGACCTTCTGTCGACTGTAGATTTGGAAGCCGCAACATCTCAGGTCCTGCAGATAGATCACCTCCTTCTCAGGTCCACACGTAGCATAGTAACATTTGGGCACTCTGAGGGGTTTCAGGCCTAAGGAGGTCATCTCAGAGTTCAGAAGAGGAATAAGCTCTTGGTACACCTCTGCCTCTTTGACAAAAGCGAAGTGGATGCTGTCATGAAGAACTACTGTTGGCTGGGGAATCCCAAGTTTCGCTACGAATGAATTTGTAGATTCTACGTCGTTGAGATGGTACTTGACCTCAACACTGGTCACAATATGAGTGTAGTTGTCTCCTTTCGTGGGAAAGTCTTGTAGTGACCAAGAGATCAATTGTGCGTCTGAGCCTTCGGCATTCTTCAGAGCTGCTTGGATATTCTCGTCTGTTATCAGGGTATTTTTCACTGCCGATTTTACGACTTGAGAGTTTCCCACTGCAACATAGGAAAGATGAACCATAAATAAGTTTCAGTTTAATTCTTTAGTTCTAAAAATGCATCTGTTATTGTAAGAAACTAATTCAACAGTCTCATCAATAAGATCTTTTAAAATGTTGCCTAGTATATGTTTTGAGACACAACAGTAGATAAATAACAATTGATTAATACTAAGTCCGCATATTTTGAAAACCGTTCACACGCCTCTGGGGTTGAGACTTACTTGGAATTACGATGAACGTATTGTTCATTTTCCTTCTAAAGGATGCTCAATAATAATTACATTTCTAATTCTCGTCTTAGGTAAAACACTAGTGAATGGTTTTCTGTAAAGGCATTAGTGTTGGAATTAGCATGCATACGCGTACGCGAACGAGCGGTATTGTACACACACACACACACACACACACACACACACACACACACACACACATATATATATATATATATATATATATATATATATATATATATATATATATATATATATATATATATATTTAGAATGGAGCAAGAAGCGTTGAAAGGTTACGAAATATGGCGATACAAACTGTCAAAAGAGTAGCTAAATGGTATAGCAATGTTGAGAGACATGAGAATTGTAGGGTGATGAAAAGTGTATAATACAGAATTCTATAAAGGAGGAGGAGGGAATACCTAGAAAATGATGGATAAATGATGCAAAAGAGGTATTAGGTCTCAGAGGCGAACTGTGCCACTTTAGTGGCCATGGCAAATAATTTTGAGCGGTCCTATTTTATGACGTGATAAGCGTCATAAAATGTTAGAAAAGAGTTCTGCAACATTTTCAGATTATTTATTTAGCTTAGAGTTATAGGATGTCTTAAAATGTATGTTCAGATTTCGCATAAAATAATTTTAAAATTAATATAACGTAGAAGTAAAGAGAGAGATTAACTTTGTCTGTTCCAAGATAGAATTATTTCCACAACTTGTCATCACCTCAGATTAAGAGATCTCGAGATCTCCATTGTGTTTTGGATACATATCATCACGACTGATAAGGGACTTCTGTTTGGAACATGTAGAGAGCATGCTACATGGCTGGTTTCAGACACGTACTTCTTTGTCAATAATCATGTGGAGATTTTACGATTTTTCTGTAAAGTTATGTCATATTAGAAGCTTCTAGAAGAATTCCACCCTCTTTTGCAAGTCCAAAACGTTTTGTGCGAGATCTACTTCAGCTCCCGTACAAGGAAAGAGGTTCATTACAGGCTTTAAATCCATGGTTCAGACATCTCTCTCTCTCTCTCTCTCTCTCTCTCTCTCTCTCTCTCTCTCTCGCCATACTTGATATTAACGTAACATAAAGATTTTATACACAATCATTGGTCACACGTAACTTTTAGATTTCGGAATTCTTGGAGTTATTTAATATTATTTAGTGCTTTTTGTGGAATCTGAACGAAACATTGTACAAGTGTGTAACGGCACCTTTTCTTTTGCGAAATATTGTGAATTGGTGAAATTGTGAAACAAGCTGCAGCAGAAAGAAAATTGGTACTAAGATAAAGTGTGTTATTGAATATTTATTAGTTGCAACTAATAGTTACAATGGTTTGGTGAAACTTTAAATTTTTACACATTGCAAATTTTGTGTTTTGTGTTTGTTTCATTTTTTTTATTGAAATGAAATTTTTGTGCATTTATCCATTTTCTTATTGAAGTGTGTGTTTTTGAGTAGTGCTTTTTACAATTTTGGTATTTTCCACATTTTTCTGTGGTTTCATTTGCATTCACAATTTGATTAACTTAGTTATTTTCAATAATTAATCATTGCATATTTAATTGAAATTAAAACTTGTGAATTAATTTGCATTTACTTAGAATTCTTTTCAAATTTCATTGTTGTTTAGCACTTGTGAATTAATTTCCAAATTTTAATTATTGCCTAACACTTTTGAATT
>NC_087206.1:43327881-43343021 GCF_015104395.2 Macrobrachium nipponense | reverse complement strand
AGTTAGCTTTGGGTGACTCTTGTATGTGGGGGGAGATGTTGGCGGTTGGGGGTCCTAGTGTTTGGAGGGTGGTTGTATGAGTTCGTTGCGATTTTCATATTTTGTTAAGTTTTTTTTCGTAAATGATCGACATTGTAGTGTTGTTGGTGACATTGTATGCTCCTGTTTTCAGGTCTTGAGAACCGAATGGCAGGGAGTGGTTCATTGGTAGGGATTGACATGAATTATTTTGAATTTTGTATTGCAAACATAAGTATTAAACGGTAAGGGTATTAAATTTTTATAACTATTTAAATCAATACTGGATGAAGTTCGGAATGTCAGATGGCCGGTCATATTGTGAACGCCGGAGTTCGGACACGAAAGCAGAACTTTCCTGTGTGAATTTCGGAATGACAGCTAATTTAGTGAGCGTTGGACACTTAAGTTGAATGTTCCTTTCATTCAAAGTTACTAACTTTTGTGCGTCATTTGATCACTAGACTTTGAATAATTATGGCGGAGTTTTACCATAACTTCAGTTTTTCTGATATGATAGTTTTACCGATATAAAATCTGTTTTGATTGACAGTTTCAGTGCGCATTCTCAAGAGCCTTTTCAGTCCGTTTACCTCCATATTAATAGCTCCTGCACACGCAAATTAATAAAGGTAACGTTAATTGCATGTGGTAGCGCGAGCCTTCAGTCATAATTAGTTCCCCATGGTGGTTTCTTAATTTCATTTAGATCAACAAAAATATGCAAGATGCTCTGTAGTACAGTGGTGCACAGTGCACTTTGTGATCTATATAGTATATAGAAATACCTGCTCTTTTTAAAAACTTGGTTTCAGTTGCCAGTGCCGCCGACTAGGCCTATCAGCTTAACCTTGTTGCCACAAATTCCTTGTTTTATTTTTACTGGTCTTCCAGCTGGCGCTAGAATTATCCTTAAAACCGCAGGTTTGTTAGCTATGGAAAATGTTAAAATTTTCATTTTAAGGCTGTTATATTTGGGGTGGTGCCAAGTAAGTACTGAATGACTAGTTTTAAGACTTGTGAAGCTGTTAAGTGCGTTTATTAGGTGGGTTGGGTGGATGAGGGGGCCCTAATAGGTGCTTGAAAAAAAACTTTTGAATTAAGGTTTTTTTTTTTTGTGGGAAGTTGAAGGAACTTTTGAACTTAAATTTTAAATCAAGATACTTTTGGATTTACAGAAAAAAAGGATATGGGGACTTGGGAATAAAGTCTGTTATGGCACCACATACTTCTCAATAATGAGGAAATTCTGCTGTAATTTACATGTAGAAAGAAGTAATTATATTGTAAAGTATTTATTAATACCTTATATAAAGCCTTCGGTTTTAAATGTTCAGGCAATATGCTAAATTAATTTGGCTAATAGTAAGCAATTTTAATTTTTTTTTTTTTAAGCTTTCTGGTCCATGGAAGCATACTAGTTTGTAATTTCTCTGAAACGCGGGAATTTTAATCCCGATGTTGAGTTCAATACCCCAACAGAATTATGAAGAGATCCTGACCAACCAAACTTCAAAATTTCCATTGGATTCCTGGTAGAGCTTGACCTTACAACATGGTTTAGCAGTCGAGATGCTGATCAACCTGAAAATCTTGATTAGCTTCTTGTGGAAAAGCCGGTGTTCCCTTCGGAAAAGTTGCAGTTTAAGCGTCAGTGCATGAAAGGAAACTTTATTATAAATAAATTATTGTAAAATATATTGACACCTGTTTTAATATTTTGCCCTAAGGTATCTTTAGTCATAAGCCTTGGTTAATGGTAGTGATGTTCATAATGGTACTGCGGTTAAAAGAATATAACGGCTAAAAGAATATAAAGTATCTTTTAACATGTCACATTGCAAAGCTTTTAATCCAGCTCTTCATTTCTGTAAGGCCGGAGTCTTAAGAGCAGCTCTTCCTGTGGCTGGCAAACCTCGTTGCTTGCAGTGAAGTAATCCAAAGCAGCTCAAAGCGCCTCAGCGGAGTGGTTGGTATGGTATTAGCGTCCCACCTCTGTGGTCGCGGGTTCGATTCTCGGCCATTCCATTGAGGAGAGAGATGTGTATTTCCGGTGGTAGAAGTTCACTCTCGACGTGGTTCGGAAGTCACGTAAAGCCGTTGTCCCGGTTGCTGAATAACCAATGGTTCCATGCAACGTAAAAACACTATACAAACAAACAAACAAAGCAGCTTAGTGCTTGAATCATTGGCTGACTTAACTGCATTCTTGTGCAGGTAATTTATGATTATAGCTTGATTCCTCAAGCGTATCTTCGTAGGTATGCTGTTAAATCCTGATAAAGCAGTGAGGTGAAATTTGAGTTGTGTGTGTGTGTGTGTGTTGTGTGTGTGTTTTTTTTTTTTTATTTTTGTCACTACCGCAAGTCTGCCTGAAACTGGTCATCTTGAATTAAATGGCTGAGCGACTGGCATGGAATACTTGAAGGTTGAGTAACATTTTAGTATGAAAAAAAGTTAGAATATCTGGAAAAATCTTTTGTTTGTATGCTCTCATCTTAAAAAGATGGCAGCAATTTCTTGTCTCTAGCAAATACTGTATGAAATAAATACTCTTTATTAAGATGGATGTGTACTAAAAAGGCTATGAAACTTAATGATTCTAAAATAGCATTATTGCTGCTAGTTTGGTTTCAACTTTTAACCTAGGTGACACCATTCCAACATGGTATTTTGATTCTGCTTTAATTAAGGTCTTAAGTTTTAACCCGTAGGCGACACCATTCCAACATTGTATTTTGACTGTTTAATTAGTTGCAAGTTCTTAAGCTGACTGTGGCAAGGTTATACTAGTGACCAGTACATTAAGCTTTCCTAGAGGATTTCTGTCATACTATTGTTTTTATACGGTCTTCTAGCAAAGTTCGCAATGATAGTTAAATGCCTATACTGTTTTTTTTCCATCTGTCCATCCGCCAGTGGTATTTTCGCATGGTAACACTGCGTCCCGGGCCTTAAATAGTAACGCTATGTGTAAGTTTTAGGTAAATAAAAAGATATCTGGGTGTACATTTGCAACTGAAAAGTGTTTTAATAATTTACTGTATGCGAATTACACCGTTAATATTCGAAATAGGATATTATTTAAATCCCTGGACGCAGTGCTACCATGCGCAAACACCACAGGCGGATGGAAAAAAACTGTAGTTAAACATTCTGAGCTAACAAGATTAAGACTGTGTATCTAATTGGGTGGAGTCTCCTCCCACTTGGGGTAACTACTGTGCGATAACGTATCTGACCTACAGGTAACTTCTCATTATGGCAGTTCACCAGCTGTCGCTATAACCAGGTAGACAAAGCTCTGCCTACATCAGGGGTTCTCAAACTCTCTAACTCCTCGACCCCCTAATGAAGTTATAATTTTTCTATCGACCCCCCTAGACTAGCATTTTATGATTCAAGAAAAAAAAACATCAATGTCAAGACCAATTTGAGAATTATTAGTCAAGTACTTGACATGCAGTATGATAAAAATGTAACACCTAGTAAGAAAAGATGTTTAGAACTTTAGATATACGAGTATATGTACCCCTGACTATTCATCGACCCATGGTCCTATTGACCCTTGGGGTCGATTTCGACCACTTTGAGAACCTCTGGCCTACATGGATTTGATGCGAAGTGAGCAGACTACTTTTGTCCTTGGGTCATACCACGTAGGAAGCAAGGTTTAACCTTGGTTGAAAGCTACTTTGAAATTGTCCAGAGTCTAATATTTGTTAAATTTTTCAGAACGCTTAAAATTAAGCCTATTGATTGTATAATATGGTTTTTCAGTTAAATTTTTGAGGTGAAGGTGACATTTATCATGAATGGACTAGTAACAATCGCTCCAGTCAAAGGTTTTGTATATATTGGGTATGCATTTTATACAGTCGTACATCCAAGTGTGCAATGTTATTTTCATGCTCTGCTGTCCGGACTTCGTCGATTAAGCGAATCCAGGTATTTAAAGAAAAAAAAAGAAAGAAAAAAAAAGGACTATTGTGACCACCAAGCGTTTCAGCCCGGTATGTTGCCGCCTTTGCGGCGCGTTGAATGATAACTTCTTTCCATATTTTACTTTACAGTCTATTAGTGTCTTACATAAAATACACATGAATACAAAAGTACTTCAAATATCAAAAAAATTCATTTTTAACTGCTGTTCTTTTGGGGGGAGAGTCACTGAACAACAAGACCATACGGTGCCTTTTATAGAAACTTAATACAACTACATAAATTTACTCTGGGCAAATTATTTAGTTTATAGTAGTAAATTTACATATGGAATAGATTCGTAATGAAGTGGGCGTGGTAGAATAAAAAAAAACTTCTTCACTAGAATGAAGGGCTGGAGTCATAAAGTATAATTAACGTTGAAATACAAGTCTCATGATTTGGTCAATCACTTTCAAATACTTGAAAAATGCTATTAAACGTACCCTTTTTTAAATATCCCTTATAAAAACTGAAAAGATTCAATTGCCTGATATTTACATGCAGATTGTTCTAAAGTGCTACCGAAGCCGTGGGTGCTATTTTTATCTTAGTTCTGGGGATATGCAGTTACGTGACGGTCTTGTTTGATGCAAAGAGTTCATGTATGAAATACGAAATGCACTGAAGGGCTATTTTCCGTTCAAGATTTTAAAGGTAAATAATGGTGTGGCGTGGTCATTTTTCTCTCCTATTCCCACTACAATCACTGGTGCAAAGTTTTGCACCTTTTGTAAATCTGCTACACGCGTTTTATTGCCGCCGGCTCCCCTTTTGTTGAACACTAATACGAAAACTATTGACCATGGCATTTACAACAAGTATTTTACTCATTTACTCAACTCTTTTAGGTATTTTATTTCTCCAGACAAAATGTTAAATCCCCAGTGTAAAATCCCCATTTTTTTTGCATATTTCTTAGATATACAATTTGAAATTAAGGCCGTCAATAATGATTCTCAGGCTTTGTACGATACGGCTACTCTTAATTTCTGCAATTCACCGAATGTATGCGTGAGAACCAATAAAAATGAAATAAGCTTTCGTACATTTATTTTAAGACCATTTGTCATGAAATATTTCTTTACTCTATCCATGTTTATTTCTGCCTTTTTCGTTAAGGCTTCAGTGTTGCTCATATCACCAGAGTGACGATACTGAACGTCATCGGCAAACTGAATTGAAGTCCCCTCATACAGATAACCAGATATAACTCATTTACGAAAATACTGAATAATAATATTGGACACAACACTCAGCCTGACGGTACACCGAAGTTCACGTTCTGTTTAGAAGAAATACGCCCATTTACTTTGACAGACTGTGTTCTGTCTTTAGATAATCATCAAACCAAAATTTATAGATGCTTAAGTTGCCCATTTTATCCAACAATATACAATGAGAGAGAGAATGTCGAAAGCTTTCAATAAGTCACACAGTGTTATGGGGGAAACTTGATTTATATCAAGAGTATGTCCACGACTCTGTGCAAACCTGTTTCAGTAAATAAATGTTTGGAGAAGCCATGTTGCGTATTTGAAAGAAGATTGCTTTCATGAAGATATTCACACCAAACCAACGATTTGTTATAATACCTTTGACAAAACAGGCAATAATGAGATCTGGCGGTAGTTACTGGGTCCTCAGCCTCAGGTCACCTTGTTTGAAAGAGGGCCAAACTATAGTGTTTCCATTCACGTGGGAATGCCCATGTAACTAAGGATTTATTTATTTATTTATTTTTACTGTTAGGTAGGACTGGTAACGAGTCTTTTAAGAGCTTGTTTAATTTTTGAGCTGTTTCTTGTGGATGAATGGAATGTACGTTTTCTCTTTAGGTTTTTTTTGTGGCATAATCAACACTCCAAATTTTAGCTTTGTTGAAGATGCTATTTTCAAATCTGCTGGTAAGATATTTTTGTTCTTCCTAAAAGTATCTTCTCTTTCGTTTTATCTACTTTATAGCATTCCTCGTAGGGGACTTTTCTTTGTTTTAACCTGATATGTATCCACCATTGCGGCGTGTTAAGCACGAGCCCGTTGGGGATTACCGTAAAAGCATAAACAAAAGACTGTGTAAATATCATGAAGATAGTGACCCCCAAAGAAATATTGTGAATTTTCCCCTGCGACTTGATTACCGACCACCATAAATTATTGACTTTTTTTTTTCCTAGTCAAAATTGACTTTTTTTCCTGCCTTTTTCCTGTGACTTTATTAACCTGCCACCCGCGCAACAACCTTTCTTTTATCCCAAGTAACCACATCACCCTCCATAGTGTCTCCCTCTCGATTCTATTATGAAGTTCTTATTGATTTGTGTATTCCACCTACAGATTTTTCCTTTTTCTTTCAAACTTACCATATATATATAATATATATATATATATATATATATATATATATATATATATATATATATATATATACTGGGTATGTTGTCGTTTCCTGAAAACTTCAAGTTAAGGAGGAACAGGATAGCCAGAAGACGTGGTATTATTCCAGACATTATTGTTTCCTTAAAATAAAACAAGGGGACAGCCGAGCTTTCGGGAATACATTGCTTTTCCCATCATCAGGGTCACATATCTATAAAATTATACAAAAAAGAGAAACTAATAACTATACTGATTGACTATATCTAAAAACATTACATACTTTAAAATACATGACACAAAGTAAATAAGGGAACATAAAATACGAGCGAAAAATAAAAACATGAATATTCAGAGTAAAAATAATAAAATAATGATACGGTGGTACAAGATATTGGAGAACCTACTGTTCATGTCGTAGTTAAATGACAACTGGGCGAGTTAGAAAACTGCGAATGAAATGGGCAGAAGTGGTGTGGGTAAGAGAGAGAGAGAGAGAAGGAGGGAGAAAAAAAAAAACAAGCAAATTATGCAATGAACAAAGGAACAGAGGTGGTTTGGTTATAGAGTGTTGGAGATTGTTGTTTAATATGGAGGGACTCTAAATAAAGGGAAGTGAATGGCTGTTTTTTGTTTGTCCAAGTATTTCAAAATCGCTGTACTGTATGTGATGGTGGCAGGGTATGGCATGAAGTCTAATTGCACACTTTTCTTTTTTGCTTAGAGGTAATCCTGTACGATGAGAGTCGATGCGCACCTTAAGCAGGCGTTTAGAACGTCCCACGTAAGTCCCAAAATTACATTTTGGCAATTAAACTATTCCAAGTGGAATAACTTTCACCTGGAAGTTAGGTTTTTAGAGATTTATTTTAAGAATAATTGCTTAGAGATTTATTTTAAGAATAATTGCTATCCCCTGAACATGTTCAATAAAATCCTTAAAGAATTTTTAGACGATATTTTTAATCCAAAAACTGTAGTCTGCACCGTTCCCAAGAAGATAGTATATGTTCCACTACCATTGACTAATAATTCTGGCCCACTTAAATGTAAATTATTGTCACTCTTGAGCCATCTATACCCTTATGTTGAGTTCGGATTTATTTTTAATATCCCGCTTACAATTGGAAGACTGTTTCACTTTAAAGACACCCTCCCGGAGTTGATGCGTACCTGCACTGTTTATAAGTTTAATTTCCCAAAATGTAATTTTAGGATTTATGTGGAATGTTCTAAACGCCTGCTTAAGGTGCGCATAGACTCTCATAGGGGTGTTAGCCATCGTACAGGCTTACCTTTAAGCAAAAAAGAAAATAGTGCAAGTAGACTTCATGCCATACCCTGCCACCATCACATACAGTACAGCGATTTTGAAATACTTAGACAAAAAAAAAACACCAGCCATTCACTTCCCTTTTTAGAGTCCCTCCATATTAAACAACAATCTCCAACACTCAATAACCAAACCTCCTTTGTTCATTGCATAATTTGCTTTTTTTTTCTCCCTCCTTCTCTCTCTCTCTCTTTTACCCACACCACTTCTCATGTTTTTATTTTTCGCTCTCAGTATATTTCTGCGTTTTACATAATCTCTCTCAACTTGTCATTGCTATTTTAAGATTTGCAGTTAACTTAGATTTTATGTTCCTTTTTTACTTTGTGTTGTGTATTTTATGTTCCCTTTTTTACTTTGTGTCATGTATTTTAAAGTATGTAATGTTTTTAGATATAGTCAATCAGTATAGTTATTACTGTTTCTCTTTTTTGTATAATTTTATAGATATGTGACCCTGGTGATGGGAAAAGCAATGTATTCCCGAAAGCTCGGCTGTCCCCTTGTTTTATTTAAAGGAAATAATAATGTCTGGAATAATACCACGCCTTCTGGCTATTCTGTTCCTCCTTCTATATATATACATACATACATATATATATATATATATATATATATATATATATATATATATATATATAATCTTAAACGAGTTTTTAGAACTAAATGATACTCGTTTAGACAAATGAAAGAAAATACTAACAAGCAACTGCCTACATCTCCGTGGCTGAAACTGAAATGGAAGACTAGGCTAATAAACCCTCGTAGATACAAAAATATACTTTTTATTTCCCAAACTAGCTAACATTAACATGGAACAAAATGAATACACTAAAATGGAATTAAATGAATAAAGTCTGGCCCCCCCAAAAAACAGTAAACTGTCATTTTCCTCTCCTGCACCAGGTTTAAGTAAATACCCCCATTAAATCTCTCTGTCTGATTAACTACGCCATTTTAATAGCCATTAAAGTCTTAGAGAACCCATTCTCTTATATAGTGCCATGAACCCATCTTATGATGGGCGTTCTAAAACCTCCTCCAAGTGTGTTCTGCACAACGTCACAAGCAATCAAAGAGTGTCCTCTCTTCTTTTCATCACCTATCACCAAGGCCCATACATCATACGCTACGAACACACATACAGACATGCCTTGCGGAGTGCCTAGCAACGATCAGCCCCAAGCATGTGATCTCTGAGGTGTCGCCAACCTCAGATCGCATAGGTCATCATTCCTGGCTGTTTTTCATTTCAGCATTCTTCGAGGAGCCAAGTGCTTGTCACTAAGCACCTCTGTCTCCAACCGGAAAAAGCTGAGATTAACAATTCACTACCACACCTTTTTTAAGATGGCTCTGCCACCTATGTCTTTTGTGCACTCCCGTCGCACACTACATCGGCAACTGGTATATACTGGTTCATAATGTTTGCAAGATAGCCCCTATAGCACATATTTCGACTATCACTAGGGATACTATAACCGCAATCACTGGAGCTGTGTAGCGTTCCTCGAAGAAGAATTCATTCTCGTAATTATCCTCCAACGGTGGGACCGTAATCATCTCTAACTGTAAGCAGAACTTGAAACACCCCGTGGTTCCATGTAAATGTTTCACGAACACCTTTGTCAAATAATTGTAGACTCTGGCTGAGCACGTGAATCATCTCGAAACGATTATGCACGCGCCATTATTCAGCATCTGCAACCCCTGTAAGTGCATCCAACACCGCCGTCGCCGAACTGGAGATTCAATATCTTCCATGAAGGAATCTTAACCACTACCTCGTTGTCAATGAAATATCCTGTGACTTCCATGCAAGTGCGTCTCGCACTCGTAGAAGATTGTAGACTCCTGATTTGTCCCAGAACATTTCCTGAGACGATCCACCGACGACACCTCGTCCACTGCAAAGGCGATCCATAACATCACCGCTCATGTGTAGATTCGACCTCTGGTACTGTAGAACCATTGTCACCATCGCGTGAAGTTGGGAATTCTCTAAAGTCATCGTGTGTCCGGATTTGAAAAGTCTACATGGTCATAGAATAACTAAAGTCTTGCTTTACCACACGAATCTGTCAATAACTAATATACCCAATCTCATGTTCAATTATTAAAAATTCCTCACTAAAACAAAATATGAACTTTACCCACTGAATACTCACAACTAATCCTTTATCCGACAAATATACTATCAAAAGCCCCCATAATGTCTATACAGCAAAACCCCTGTACTGTTTATATAGTTAACCTCCATCAAATATAATGCCGAATACCCCTTTTATCTGACACACATACCCTGATAAATTCTACCTACTGTCTATAATAGAAATGTTATATAAAGCTTAACCCCGATTACAAATATCCTTTGTAGGAAAAAAAAATAATAATTGAACTTTTCCCATTACAAAATGTACACAGAGAGAAAAAAAAAACATATATAATCCAGCACTTTTCCACATAAACGCAGTATGTATCGTTACAGAATTTGCTGCCGCAACATATTCCGTTGACCGGAATTGACCCTTTACATTCATCCCAATGGAATGTCATAATCGACATCCCTGAAAACAGTGCAAATCTCCAAGTAATCAACTCTGAAAGGAAAAATCAGCATTAATCCACCTGTGAATACTTCATGTGCTCAAATCTCACTATATACTAGTCTAGTCAGACTTGCAACCTCAGAAATTGTTATTCCTCCAAATGGCCCAAAAATTCTTTACTGATACTATATAACCATATTCCACATAATTATCCCTAGGAGATCCACAAATGTACCCAAAAATTGTCCTCGAAAACATAACTCATTCATGATACTGCCACAAGTATATAAAGCCACATAACCACCTAGTCAGGATATAAACCACAGAAAACCACAATTCAACCATTATATACTGCCAAATATAACCACTGGTGAATATAAAAATACAACCTCTTCATAGGGACCCATAAAACCAAAAGAACCACAATACCCCCTCTTGGCTCGTAAAACCACAGATCACCGCCAAAAATTATAACCACAAAAAAAAAAAATCCACCGCCAAAGATTATAGCCACAAAAAAAAAAAAAAAAAAAAAAAAAAAATTCAGCCCCAAAATTAACCACCCAAAAAGCTGCAAATATTCAGCCCCAACAAACCCATACACACAGGAACCACCACGGGCTTGTCATAATATTTCTCAGCTTCACAGAAATTTGCCATACTTTTCAATCCGATTTTCCACGTGAAATAATTACCTCTGGTTTTTACACCAAATCGCCATAGTTTGCACATAATAAGAAAATTAGTAGAAGAAATGAAAGAGAAAAAAACATTAAATTAAACTGACTAAATACATTTCACCATCAATTTACGAAACCAGAAAAAATGCAACTGCGCAACATTATATTAGTTACCACAAGCAACTCTTTTCAGTTTTGATATGGGTTAATTTCGACCGACCTGTTTTTTCCTCTAAGACTATTAATCTGTTTCCAGTCTATTCTTCAACGACTCTAAAAGGACCCTCCAATTTCGGACCCAATTTGTTTAGTTCATTTCTCACGTTGATTTTCAGAAACACCTTGTCTCCAACATTGATTTTAGGATCAGATGTTCTGCTATTACTTCTTTCTACCATTTCTCGGGTCGTGGCCTCAAGATTACGCCTGAGACAACCATGTCTCTCTCTTGCTGTAGATATTAATGGTTCGATTGTATCTTACCCATGATGAGGTATAGTTAACAGATCGAATGTGCCTCGTGCTCGGTATCTAAACAAAGCTTCAAATGGAGACATTTTAATGGAATCACTAACCATAGTGTTAATATTATGCCTAACAACATCAATATATCTATCCCAGTTTTTGTCACTACCACCTACAGTCTTCCTGAGAGCGTCGAGCACTTTCCTGTTTGCTCGTTCACACAACCCATTAGCTTCAGTTCTGTAAAGAATAATTGTTACTTTCTGTATCCCCATGACTTCCACCAAACATTCTAAAGTTTTGTTTACAAATTCTCTGCCATCGTCGATCAATAAAACCTCGGGTGAGCCATATCTGCAAATGATACCATTGAAAAATGCTATAGCTACTTCTTCAGCTGTTTTATGCTTAAGCGGAAAAATTTCTACTATCCTCGTAAGTTAATCTATTATTACTAACAAGTACTTATTCGCATATCTAGACTCACAAAAATTTCCAAGGATATCCATATGTATTCTCTGAAAAGGTCTACTTGGTATCGGATATGACCCTAATTTGCAGGAAGTTATCCTTGCAGGTTTGCAAGCATTGCATACTGTACAGTTTTTCACAAAATTTTCCACATCTTTCCACATATTTTTCCAGATATATTTAGCACGCACCTCATTATACGTCTTTTCTATCCCCAAGTGTGGACTACTGAACCTGCAATGTACTATATCCAAAACCACTGGAATTAGGACTTTCAGAATTACAATCTGTGTCGTGTCTCCTTTATTTTCATTAGTCCTCAATTTATATTTAATTTTCCTGACCAGCAGATTACCTTCTAATTCTAAACCCGAAAAAAGTAACTTATAACGTTTCCTGACTGATACCCCTCTAAAAAACGCGTTTGCATCTGCCAAAATTTCATCTTCATCCTGCCTTTGCTATATGAGAACCATATCCCATTGTATAGTATTGCTAGTGACTAGCGCACCTTGAAATCCTTCCGTGTCATAAAAACTTCTACTAAGGGCATCCGCTACTACATTTAATTTGCCTTCTATATATTTGAGCTTTGCATCGAAGTCCCTGATAGTTAAAAACCATCGAGCTCTTTTAGGTGACAAATTGGGCCTATTAAAAAGATCCAATAATGGCTTGTGGTCTGTAAGGACTTCTACTTTATTCCCCATCAGAAGCATTTTAAAATGAATCAAACTTGATACTATTGCAAAGGCTTCTTTATTCTATGGTAGCCATTGATCTTTCATTGCTGCCCTTTGTCCCAAACTTCCTGCTATAAAATGCTATGGGATTGAATTTCCCATCAAACTTTTGCATAAGGCAAACACCTATACCCTCCTGACTGGCATCAGTCACTAATGTGAATGTTTTGCTGAAATCTGGAATTTTCAGAACTGGGGGATTCATTAACGCATCCTTAAGTTTCTGAAAACTATCGCTCTGGGGTTTCCCCCATTGAAATTGAATGTCTTCCTGCAATATGTCTGTTAGTGTAGCTGCTATGTTAGAAAACCCTTTCACAAACCTATGAAAAAAACCGGCAATACCTAGGAATGACTTAATTTCTTTCTTTGATCTCATGGTGCGAAAATTCGCTATTGCTTTGACTTTATCATCGTTTACTCTAACCCCTTCCTTGGATATGACATGGCCTAGATATGTGATTTGCTTTTTCAAGAACGAACACTTAGCTAGCTTAATTTTCAACCCTGCTAATCTAAGCCTACTAAGTACTTCCTTAAGCACTTCCAGGTGTTGCATGATCGAGTTTGTTGCGACTAATATATCATCCATGTATAAAAAAAAAATTTTACCCAATAACCCATGCAAAACTGTGTTCACTAACCTGGTAAAAGTCATCGGACAGCCCGATAAACCGAACGGCATCCGTGTAAATTCATAGTGTCCCTTGGGCACTGGAAAAGCCATATATTCCTTACTATTCTCATTAAGAGGGACCTGCAGAAAACCCTGCGCTAAATCAATTGAACTATAAATATTATGTGCCCTGATTTCTACAAAAAGATCTGGTATGCATGCGACTGGATACCGGTCAGGGATTGTTTTTTCATTTAAATGTCTAAAATCGACGCATACACGAACAGAACCGTCCTTCTTAGGCACTGCAAACAAAGGAAAGTTGTATGGAGACACACTAGGCCTAATGATCCCTTCCTCTTCCTATTTATTGACCTCTTTCTCTACCTGTTCTCTGATTTTGAAAGGTATGCAGTATGCTGGAATATAAATATGTTTTGTGCCTTTCTCTAAGTTTACCCTATGTTCTAACACATTAGTCAATTGCAGTTTATCACCTTGTAAAGCTACTGTATCCCTAAATTCTGCCAAGAGCTCGCTTACCGCTTCAACATACTCACTATAATACGCATTAGCTAAATGTTCTCTAAATATTCGTTTCCTTGATTGCATTTCTGCCTCTGAAAACTCAGATTTCCCCTCTACAATAGCCACTGAACCACTGTCATTACTCCAATCTTGGAGATCTACCACATATGTATTCCTTTGGTCTTTCCTAACTGTATCATTACAGTTCAGTAATTCTATCCATGTAACACCAGTATTTGATACACTGTTCACTGATGCCGTGCTAATAATCCCTCTTAGTTTCTCACTACCCTCAATTATGCACACATCCGCGGGCTTTCTCACTTCCCTCAACTTGACTTTTACCATAGTCTTTGAACCTGGCATTAAAACAACATCCTGTGATAAAACATTTATATTTGTTGTTAGTACCTCACCATTCCACGATCCCATAAATATCACCACCCGTGGTTCTCATTACATCCATCCCATTGTTAGTATCAGTAATAATATCAATAATAGTATCAGTATCACCACCCATAATGCCATTGTCACATCCACCAAAATTGTTACCACCGTGGACCCCAATATCTCGTTTAACATCACCGCAGTTATTCCCCGTATCATCAGTGTGGGTTTTGATATTATCACTCCCCATATCCCCAGTATCATCATCATTAGCACCGCCAAATGCACCCCCTTTTTCAATAATCTCCATATCCTCAGTTTCAATTACGTCCTCATAAGGAAGAAAAACACCAGGTATTCCAACCGTTATACCACTAACACCCACATGGGCCGAAATCTCGTGTCTCCTACATGCAGGATGACCCAGTAAAAGTCTGTTGCCCAATGCAACCCCTTTTATAACCAAAAATGGTTCTATTAACACTATCACCAAGAGTAAACCGTATTCTAACACAACCCAGGGTGTTTAATCTATGGGCTTGTACATCACACACCGTCTCCTTGAGGGTTTCAAAGGGTAATGGGAGAACATGGATTGATGCAAATATGATCCATTAGGTTGATACTCGCACCGATATCAATAAATACCAGGATATCAACATCCTCCACTGTTCCATAAACTTTAAGCCTGGGCTCTGGAGCATCCCCCATGAGACCACAATGGCACGTACAAATCATCTATACCCTTTTTGTTGATCGGCTTTCCAAAAATTTCGCCGAGCCCTTTGCCCTCTTAAGTGACCTTCCTTGGAAGTTCTCGTATTATAACTCCCAGAACTTTGAGGTGTAGGTCTCGCATCTTTCTGTATCTGAGATGGACAAGATTGCCAATAGTGATCCACACACTTACAAATTCCACAATATTTGACTCTACATACTTTCTTTGTGTGCCCTGGTTTATTACAATTTTGCACACAAACGGGGAGAAGAAAA
>NC_087206.1:43301009-43327381 GCF_015104395.2 Macrobrachium nipponense | reverse complement strand
ACAAACGGGGAGAAGAAAATTCTGTCTCTCTTTGCACCGTATTTCTCGGACCGGTCGCAATAAAAAATGTACTATCTACAGTGGGACATTTAGACATATGTTTCTGAATTTGGGCATAAATTAATTCTTCGTCTGATGTAGGTTCAATCTTTTCATCAAAACTGTCCACTATTGTGTCCGGTACGTCGTGTAATAGCATTGCAAAATGGATCAGTTTATGTAAATTGTCAAGTGAGTCATTTCCCCCACTAACTCACTTAGAAGTTTTCAATTTTTGTATCCATTCTCCCACTGAGTCAAAAAGCTTTGAGCTATGTTCAATAAGGCTAGTTGTGCCCTCTTAAAGCTCTCACCATATCCCCGTGTTCCTTTGAGCCATAAGCTGCTCTTAAAAAGGCTTGCAAATCGGTCCATGACCGGCATTTTGCATATTGAAAGCTCCGACAACGGAAGAAAAGATCACCCTTATTGAAATCTAACAAGGCTTTCGCCTCTGTGAGCACCTCTATATCATCTGTAATCCCTTTGGCTCTTAAATAATTATTCACCCCTTCAATAAAAATTTGCACCGGTTGTGAAAGAGCTCCGTCCACAACCCCACGGAATGGGCTCTCACACGCATTAACATTTGTAATCCGGTGAAGCAGAGTCTGCGTACCACTTGCGTCAGCCATTTTGCTCTCTTTATGAAAGCCCTTATATCTCACAATCTTCCCTGACCTCAGTAACATTAATATATTTATGCACACACAAATCCCAATCCAGAAAAATTAATAATAATCATCCACCAATAAAAGATAAAAATAAACATGCACCGCACCTAGCAAGCCCACCAATAAAATGGAAAAAAAACACCAAGTGTTAATATGAAATACAAGGCCGTGCCGGGAACAAAAAAAAATAAAAAATAAAAATAAAAAACAGGGAGAAGACAAAAAAAAAAAAAGAAGTTAGAGAGAAAACCGCTTCACTTAGCACCAGTTCACACGCCTGCCTCTCTCTCTCTCTTTCTTGCGCTAGGGCGTAACCCACAATACCAATTATCCCCGTATATCTTACCACAAAACCACCAATGTCCACCGAATCTTGAGGGACATCAAAATAAAAACACACTTTTGAGTAAATTAACACCAATAAAAAAAGAAAAAAAAAATGAAAGGAGAGGAAATATAAAATTATACACTCACATCTTCATAGAACTGGAGCCTGAACTTGTTTACCCATTGCAGATGCATGTAATCCATTCACAATACCCTGCAAACACTTTGATATGCCACACAGCCACACCCCCGAGTATCTATGCCTGAACTCAGCAATAATGCGAGTTGCCCGTGACATAATAACAAACATTCTTCCAAAAAATATGCCTAATCTATCTATAGTCTCTTCAGAAGCGTACCTACAGCCTATAAAAACCTTTTAACGCTGCCACCAAACTCTTAAAGGAGATTTTAGAGCTAAATGATACTCGTTTAGACAAATGAAAGAAACTTCTAACAAGCAACTGCCTACATCTCCGTGGCTGAAACTGAAATGGAAGGCTAGGCTAATAAACCCTCGTAGATACAAAAATATACTTTTTATTTCCCAAACTAGCTAACATTAACGTGGAACAAAATGAATACACTAAAATGGAGTTAAATGAATAAAGTCTGAACCCCCAAAAAACCTTAAACTGTCATTTTCCTCTCTTGCAACAGGTTTAAGTAAATACCCCCATTAAATCTCTCTGTCTGATTAACTACGCCATTTTAATAGTCATTAGTCTTAGAGAACCCATTCTCTTATATGGTGCTATGAATCCATCTTATGATGGGCGTTCTCAAACCTCCTCCAGGTGTGTTCTGCACAATGACACAAGCAATCAAAGAGTGTCCTCTCTTCTTTTCATCACCTATCACCAAGGCCCATACATCGTACGCTACGAACACACATACAGACACGCCTTGCGAAGTGCCTAGCAAAGATCAGCCCCAAGCATGTGATCTCTGAGGTGTCGCCAACCTCAGATCGCATAGGTCATCATTCCTGGCTGTTTTTCATTTCAGCATTCTTCGAGGAGCCAAGTGCTTGTCACTAAGCACCTCTGTCTCCAGCCGGAAAAAGCTGAGATTAACAATTCACTACCACACCTTTTTTAAGATATATATATATATATATATATATATATATATATATATATATATATATATATATATATAATATATATATATATGATATATATATGTATCATATATTATACATATATATACGTATATATGTATATATATATATATATATATATATATATATATACATATATACGTATATATATAATGTATAATATATGATACATATATATATATATATAATATATATATATATATATATAATATATATATATATATATATATATATATATATATATATATATATATATATATATATATATATATATATTGGTGACAGAGCCACTGTGTAACTGACCAGGGTTTGTAAAGTTGATATGGTGAGAGGAAGGTTCCACGGGACTTGATGAGAAAAGCGATGATTCTTCTTGCTGAAGCTAAGCTACAGAAATATAACATGGGTATAACATTACTCAATATACATGAAGAGGAAGACAGATAATAGGTGAACATTTATAGTTTCAACAAGGAAGAAGTTTTATGGATTAAGAGGTTGTTAAAAAATAACTATATATATCATATGATATATATATATATATATATATATATATATATATATATATATTATATATTATATATATATATATATGTATCATATATTATACATTATATATATACGTATATATGTATATATATATATATATATATATATATATATATATATATATATATAGTGTATATTTTAACAACCTCTTAATCCATAAAACTTCTTCCTTGTTGAAACTATAAATGTTCACCTATTATCTGTCTTCCTCTTCATGTATATTGAGTAATGTTATACCCATGTTATATTTCTGTAGCTTAGCTTCAGCAAGAAGAATCATCGCTTTTCTCATCAAGTCCCGTGGAACCTTCCTCTCACCATATCAACTTTACAAACCCTGGTCAGTTACACAGTGGCTCTGTCACCAACAGACCACAGCAAGTCGCCTGAAACCTTGCTGAAATCCCATTACCGCTCAGTGTCTTTCAGTTTTTCAATGTCCCAGTTGCCAGACTCACTCCTCAACAGTAAAATCCAACAGCATTCTCTTAACTTCCCGGGTCTTCCCCTAATCATTCCCAATGTCGTAGTACTCGCTTCTGAATCTCTTCTGCCTTCCACTTTCAGTAAAATGTTAAGATGCTCGCTCCATCGATCCAAGACTATTCACTTTAGAACAGCATCTCTCCATTATACCAGCGCACCAGCTAAAGCATAATTTCAAAAGGGAACTTCACTAGCTCCTCTTGTGTCTGCACCTCATTCATTACAGTCATGGTCAGTGGACCTTCAGACTTGTTGCTTGCGGCTATAGTGCGTGTACTCACTTTGCAGATTATCAGCATCCACATAGGATGAACCTTTGTCGCATCATTCAGAACCCAAAGACTTTGCATTCCTTGGTTAGGTTGTGGTTGTGAACGTTCAAAAGGCTAATAACAGAAATGTCAGGTATCATTGCCAAGTTTTCTAGACTTAAAGTAGTGTTCATTATACATATCACTTTGTCAGCGTATTGTCATCGGTTGTTTTCTTTTTATCGATGTATTTTAAAAAATAAGCAGTCTTTTCTGTGGAAGCTTCCTCTCATAAGCTAATGACAATCACTTTGAATGTTTACTGTAATGATGACAATACTATCAAATATATAGATATTTTTTAGCTCAGAATGTTACCTTCCAGTTCTTCTCAAGTCTGCTGGGTTAAAGGTTACATGCTTTATCCCCTTCTGCTTATTGACTTAGTGAATTACGTCGTATAATAATAATAATAATAATAATAATAATAATAATAATAATAATAATAATAATAATAATAATAATAATGTTTGTTTACCTGCTGCTGCTGATAAATCGATATATGCATTTATTTCTTTCGATGCCTCCATGAAATGTGTTAACTTTTGAATTCACATTCGATTGAGAACGCCATTGCAGTTCTAATATGATATCCTGCGATGTCATTCACTTATCTAGCCTATAGAAGTCTGGACTGAACTAGTGCGCTGACACAACCCACAAGTGGGAAGGTCATAACCAGATCATTTTCATTGCTAAGGCAGTCGCCTTCCTCCCTTGGGTCCGTTCTTCGACTTGCATGTGGTTGTTGGACAATGTTAGGCTGAGCTGTCCTTGTGCTAGCACGGGATTCTCCCATAATACAACTTAAAAATATGGTTCCCTCACTGTGTATTCTGACTGATGAGATAGTCATTCATGCAGATAAATTCTCAGAGAAGAGAAGTAGAATAAAATACTAACTTTAAATCCCAGTGAACGGCAACATTTTGAGCAATAAATCATGGTGTTCAAAATGTGGATAAATAAAAACCGGAGCGCATGCTATAAAACTGATCGTTCATTTTTTTCGTGATCGTCACACAAGTTGGTATTACACCAAGGGGGTGGGGGGGAGTGTTGGTGACGATTGTGTGCGGCTGGGGCCTGGGAGCTGATTACCAACGCCAGTTCTTTGACTATTATTTTCGTGGTGGTGCCTGGCATCGATAACTTTTGTCAGAGGTACGATGTTTATTCGTCCATCAAGGAATGCTGTTAATTTGAAAAGTTTTATTTTCTCGCAATTCATGAAGAGGTGGTTATTTCACCGATGGATTAATCAGTACATTGTACTATATTATTTGTTTGCATGCAGAATGATAAATTAATTCGCAACAAGTGATGACGATGATTATAAATGCTAAACAGTTCCACTTGATGCTTGGAATATAACGACGTAATCATTATGCCCAAGAGGAGTCAACTTATTTAAGTTTCTCTCTGTATCTCTCAACCTGTTATCCAAATTTGGCCGCTACATTTATCATTTGGTCAGTATATTTTTTCCCATTAATAAGAGGGTAGCACGAAGGGATTCCTGAAAGTTTTGATTGCGGTTATTGCCGATTTTCATTAGATATTTCACCAAGACTTTAATAATAATTGTCTCTTAAGCAAATAGAAATTATCAGTTTGATTAATACTTGTATATACGATTTGGAGATAAACAAAGTGTTTCATCTGATTATCTCCATGGTTCCCAAAGGGAGGGACTAGATAAACGAGTTGCTTAGTGGCTATTTTGATGGCTTGAACATTGAAGTCATCATCATCAGTCCACGCTCGTAGCAAGTTACGAAACAAGTCTCATCTCAGGACGTTTGTGTCGACAAAGTCTGTGTCAAGCCTTTCGTCGAGAGTAAACGCAGACGACGTCTTTATTGCCAAAAAGAAAGAACAAGTAGCGTCTACGATTTTACCACAAGATGTGCAATTGTATGTAGTCTACGAAGAAAAGTTGCGAGGCGAATCTACAAACAGGAAGAAGTAAGTAAGCGGTTTGACATCCTGTTATTCTTCTAAGTAGCTATTGTCATGAAAGGTCGGTCCAAAACAATGACTAGAAGTGAATTGCAGACTTGTAATGCTAGAACTTGCAGAGCAAAACTGTAAGGTCTGACTATTAACGATTACACGAACTTACGAAGATATGTTCATTCACTCGCTCACACGTACTACACAATTACACATGCAAAAGTGCAAACTAATGTGTATATACGTATGTATGGATATACAGCCATTTATTTAGTTAAATTACATTCCAGTGCAAATTCGTTTTATGTATCAGAGAAATTAGCTCGTCTGTGTTTATGTAAGCATAAATGCGTACAATTAATTTCTGCAAATTTTCTATTTTATGAAGTACGAATGCGAGCTGCTTACAGCAAGTGGGAAGGTATTTTTGTAGGTTTGTATTAGGTTTTATGTCTTTACCTTTCACGAATACCGTATTCATGTTCCTGACTCATGTATACTGTGATTCTGCCACGCGGAGTTTATTTCGGTAATAATAACTTGAAAGTCAATGCACTGAGAGGCTTCGACCCCCAAGGCCAGTGCCTGCAGAAGGAACCGGTATTTTTTTTTTTCTTTCTTTTTTACCGTTAACATATCTATAATGATCAAACTGTTGAATAGATTGGAATCTCCACGCATTTCTGTTAAACTTATCCAGGCGAAGAGGTACAACGCATCCCACTGTGGGAACTTCTTTACTTACAAGATATTTGACACTAAATGGAATAAACTGCCACCAGAAGTTGTAAACAGCAACAGTGTGGAAGAGTTTAAAAGAAAGCTAGCTAGACAAAAACATTAGGAGACTGTGAATGCACAGTAAAACCTGCTCCTACAGATAAGTGAGCACACGCTGTCTCCTCGGATGTACTAACAAGTCTTTGAGATATGCTAATCCTTGTCACTCCTTGTAACCTTGTAACACGTGAAAAAAAAAAGCATCCTATTTTTTTTTTTTTTTTTTTGCGAGCTGGAATGTAGGGTTTTACTTTTTAGTATTCTGTCTGTAAAAGATAACTATTGAGATGGCCATTTGTCTATCAGTCTTCACTTTTTCTGTCCACCCTCTGATCTTATAAACTGCTGAGGCTAGAGTACTACAAATGGATCATCAACTCTCCAGTCATCAAGCATATTAAATTGCAGCCCTCTATCCTCAGTAATTTTTATTTTATTCAAGGTTAAATTTAGCCATGGTCGTGCGTGTGGCATCGCTATAGGACGGGCCACCACCAGGCCGTGGTTAAAGTTTGATGGTCCGCGGCTCAAAGGATTTCACTCGTTTCAGCCTGGGACGGGAAGTGCAACAGCAGTGTGAGTGACGTCATGAAAAGTTTGTTCCCACATCACATTTCGAGACTCACGTTGAAATTGCGTCGATTATTCAAGGTTAAACCGCATAAGAAATAGGAATTACTCCCGATTACCACTGAAATAATCCTATTACTGAAGACGTTAGTTTCGCGATACAAGTTCAATAGAGCACCGCGTCTATAGTAGGATAAAATGTAAAAGCATAACTTTTTTTTCGGACTGGGGAGTTAAATGTAATTTTATTTTGATCTTTTGATAAACGCAAAACACGACAACTATCCCTTCCATAGTTATAGCCTTGTTGCTAATTTCGAAGTTCTGAGTTTGAATTATACATATTATTCAAGATTAAAAGTGTGGATAATGATGATGATAATAACTCTTAGCGTGGAGTTACTATAATAATAATAATACGAAAACTGTAGTTCAGTTGAAGCCTACTTAACTATGTTTCCAAAATTAGTAGCAGACACTCCAAGATTAGATTCTTAAAGGCGAAGTCTCCTTGTTAAAACTCCAATCATGGGAGATATGAGGACGGCTACTGTGGAGAATTAAATTGGAAAGCAACGAATAAAGCCTTCACAGCGTTTTTGTTACAGTGGTCACAACCATCTGAAAGGTTGGAACGATTAGTGGTACTCCACTAAAGTGTGAACAGTTAACCATAAAGAAGAGAGAGGAAAAGAGATTAGTGTTAAAAAAACATGCCTGTTTCTAAAATATTTTTCATTATAATAAGTGAACTGACTACAAATGCCGGCTCCCCCCCTCCTTTGCTTTTTAATACATAAATATGATGACGAATTTCACTGAAAGATAGATGTATACTGTGTTACTTGCAGACCATTAGCTATCGTCTACTTGCACTGCCCCAGGGATCTCTTAGTATGATATGAGTCTGCCAGATGAATGTGACCCAGTTCATGTTGGTTATATGTTTCCTGAAAATAGCAGATATGAGCAACACTTCATTGGTGATTTGGTCCAAATACAATGGTTTCCCTACCAGCAAGTTTCAATGTTCTTCTTTCATCAGAAGCACTAAATTAGCTTATCATGGTAAAGCTTCTTGTGGGCAAAGATGACCGGACGAAGGAAATGGCTGTGAGAAATGAGGCTGGCATTTCATGCCCATACTACGTTGTCAGGGTCAACTTCTGGGCGTCGATGGATGACTAGAGAACCTATTTGGATGGAAGTGGAAAGTCCTTCAGGATACTAGAAGACACAGATGAACGTCGTCTTTGATTTTGAAAGAGACCAGTTCATGAAGCCGACAAAATTATGCAGAAGGGAATTGCTTTCAGGAGCAGGCATTCATTGTTAGACAAACACCTGGTGCTTATAAAAGCAACGATCTTATGACCAACTTCTTTCATTAATGGCAAAAAATGCCCCAGAAGGAATTTCTCTTTTAGAATAAGCAGCCGGGAGGGAGTGTTTCTAGTGAACTGCACAACTGGAGCAGGCTGCAGCTGAACGGTCCTTTTACAGGCTGCTGGAGGGAGATTTTAGGCGTCTCATCTAGCGAGCATCAATAAAAAAAATCTGTTTCATGACTCTCTCTAAAGTTTGTCAGAGTTTTACTGACTTACTTTGTAAGCGTTACTGGTATTCCACTATCATGAAGACGAACGCAAAAGTATGTCATCCTTTTCCACATATTTCAAATTTTATGTCTCTTTTCTATTTATTCATGGAAAAAAAAGAGTGAATTTAACGAAAAGAGTCATGTAAGCTAAATTCCAAATTAGAATGAAGAGCACTGAATTTTCATTTACTATCGATCTTGGCAAAATTCCGATGAAAATGCTACTAGGTAATCGTACTACTCTGTCATTGAATTGTGGCTGGAAGCTTACTGACAAATCAAAACGTAAGGTATTTTATCACTTACTTTGGGAGTAACCCTACAAACTACTTTGTTGTTGTCGTTATTATTGTTGTTGGATGGGGGGGGGGGGGGGTGTTAGGAAAGCCCTATGGAGAACCTAAAAAGTCAGTCAGGCAAAAGGCGTTTCGCGTTGAGTTAAAATTATAGGAATTTCAGAATAGGATATTTATCATTTACTTATTAGAATGCAAATGTAAAAAAAATGATGTTCATGTTAAACAGCACAGAACATTTATTTCTGATAAAATATAGCTTATTTATTTAACTTTTTGTTGGTGAAACAAGGCTCCATTTGACTGTAGATTTCAGCACATTTTAATTTATTTGGTGTACTGATTTAGTGTCTGTTTCTGTTCGATTATTTTGTATTTCCACTTATAACTGAGAGTATATGAATGTGTTTAATTTGTGTCCTTTTTACTTGATCCTTGTTGTTAGTATAAGTAGTATTAAGTATGAGTATTAATTACGAAGACCACTTCACGTTAAGTTAGGAATATAATGTTTACAGCTTATGCATGAGAGGAAAATCTTGCACGCGTAAGCTGAAGGTTGGATCACGCCTTGTTTCTTTATAGGGGGTCAGATAGTTAGTTCTTGTGTGCCATAACATTAGTAAACAGGAACTTCTAAGTTTTCTGTTTCTTGTCATCCGAATCCTTTCTAGGGCTACTCTCTCCCTTCTCATCACCCTCCTATTGCACGAGTGAGTCTCTCTCTCTCTCTCTCTCTCTCTCTCTCTCTCTCTCTCTCTCTCTCTCTCTTCCCCTCGATTTCCTTGACAGGTATACTCTCCACTCTTTCCTTTTTCAACACATTCCAAAAGTGAAGTCCTCTAAATTTTTAAGGTTACACTTATGCGTTCATTTTATCTGTAAAACTCGTTTGTTGTTCAGAAAGCTATTAAAATTAAAATGAGTTAAGTTTCTATGATTCAAGATTTATTATATCTAACAGAATACAATGTACTGTAAAACTACATTTGTGAAATACTAACATAAACAGAGTTCTTGTTTAACAGCTTAAAACTGTTATATTTGCTTCTGAATTAGAAAAATATTTTTTCTCTTGTAGAAAAATTGATTTTCATAATGTTCTTTTACAGTGGGTAACTCCCAGCAAACTCACGGATCAGTGACGAAGAAGCTGATTACAGAAGACAATATAAATGTTGCTTTACACAAGGCTAAGGGCTCTGGTGCTCGTATTGTCTCATGGACCGTCAAGAATTTTACAGCTAAAGGTGATAATTATGTCTCAGTTGTGACTAGCGTTGATATAAAGTACCAACTGGATGGCAACGAATATTCCACTTCTTTCATTGCTAAGCTTGGGGCCCCCCAATCAACCAAGACTTTCAGCGAGAGCATCGATTACGCCTTCGTGAAAGAATGCAGAGTCTATGAAGAAATCGTCCCTCTCTTGGGCGAGGAACTGATTTCTCGTGGCCTCCAGCGTCTGAGAGTTCCAGAATGTTACTATGCTATATGTGAGCCTGGAGATCAGGTTATTTATTTAGAAGACTTGAGAATTCGTGGATTTCAAACTCGTGAGCGCAAAGCCCCATTAGACAAGGCCCACACCACTCTAGTGCTCCAGGAAATGGCCAGATTACATGCTGCATCTTTGTTGCTTCAGAGTAGAGGTGGCTATGAGCAACTTGATGTCAAATTTCCATATCTGAATAAGGATTGCTTTGATGTAACTGAGGATGTTCAAAAAATGGCTGCAGGTCTGTTGGATAAGCATATGCAGGAAACAATTATTGCTCTGAAGGAGTTTGAAGGTTACCAGAAGGCCATTCAGTGGTTAACGGATCTCATGCCGCACGCTTACGAGACATGGATGAGGCAATTAGACAACAACACGAAATTTGCTGTCATTTGCCATGGCGACTGCTGGAATAACAATATTCTTTTCAGGTAGTAAATCATTGTTTATATTAGTCCTAGCTTTCATGAAGTAATCTGGAAGTTCTTTAATTTTACTTGAATTATGTCTCTTAACGTTAACAGTTTTCAATTAGGATAAAACGAAGATTCTCAGAAGGACCTTCTGCTTTTTATTAAAAGAAAAAGTGAACCATAAGAGCACAAATAAAAGTATTTTGAAATTCAAGGGTATTTATCTTACACACACACACACACAGACACACCCACACACACACACACACACACACACATATATATATATATGCAACAATACCTTATAAAGTCGAAGAACAATTACTATTAGACCTCTAATTCTATTATTTGTGCTTTCATGGCTTACTGTTTCTTTGTTTTAAGTAAATGCCAAGTCGAAAGTAAATACTTTCCATTAAGTTTTTAATATTAAGTGTAATCTCCCGTGGTCTGAGGAGTTTCTTTTTTCTTTTTTTATAGCAAATTTTACGACGTACATAGTATTATGGCAAACCATACGAGTGGATGAAGAAGTTCCTTCACCTTAAATCAGTTGTTGAGTTTGCATTGACGAAGAGAAGATTTTGCTTTAAATGACTGCGATCATCATGGTGAATAGAATGCTCTCATATGATTCCCCTTTGACCACAGGTATGACGACCAAGGAAACCCCATTGAGGCAATGTTGGTTGATCTGCAACTTCTTCGCTTCGCTTCTCTCGCAGCTGACATACAGTTGCTGTTTTGCATCAGCCTAACGGGGCACGAGAGGAAATCGAACCTCGATTACTACTTGGATGTCTACTATGAATCCTTCAAGAGTGTCATGGATTCTGGGGGATTAGCCATGCCTTTCACCAGAGGTGAACTTGCTGATGAGTACGAAAGCAAACGTCTTTATGGCCTATTTTGGGCAATGGCTTTTTTGCCGGCCATCCTCAGTGAAAGCGAGGACATCCCAGATGAGTTCTACACCAACGACTTGCTTACAGCATCCGAAGGACTCTCCAGCTGCAGTGCTTCCCAGGACCCCGACGGAGAGTCTGTCGGTTCTCCGATGAGTGAGAAAGAGAAGGAGGTTTTTCTCCTCAAGTTCAAAAAGAATCCCGATTTGACATCGCGTTTCCTTTCTCTCTTTGATGACATCATCGGAAATGGCGAGAATGTATTGTGATACATCAATATTGATTTCTCTGACTTGATGAAAGTCCTTCCCTCCCGCCCCCCAACCCCGTATCGGACTCATATATTTCTTTGAGAAAATTCTCCCCAGCACTGACCCCCTTAAATTTGATTGTATTTCAAGCCAATTGTTAACCGAAAATAACTTCAAATTTATTTCAGGAAGCATGCTGAGAACAATAAACTGGAAATAGCGTATCCACTAATATAAATTTCCTTTTTATTTCCTTGCCTTTCAGATGCTAAAAATCTGGTCTTATTCACACGCTCTTGAGCTCTCCTCGAGTATACCAGCAACCACTAATTTGATGTATTTGGTCTCATAATTCGTTAGGAGGCCATTGAAATTTCTCCTGGAGTTCATCAAAAAAAGATCTGACTACCCTCACAGATACCTTATCATGTACACAGGCCTACTTTGGACAGGGGTCCACGGTGGTGCAAAGCTGGCTTAACCTCAATCAACCACCAACCGCGCTTGTTCTGTGCGGTGATGAATCCGAATGCATATTAACATACATCTCTCATCATATCAGTAGTAATGTTGAACATGTTCTCCAATATAAGAGAGGAAGCGAAAGAAGGAGAGAATCAATTACTTTTTTTATAAAAACAAAAGCTTTGATTTTATGTGTAGGGTCATCAAAAGATCTGGATGATCTATTTATTTTTGATAGTCGCAATGAACTCTAGACTTCTCGATTTGGATGATCAATATTGGGCTTTAGAAAGTCAAGAGAGTAATATTAATTTATCGTTATTGGAACACATGAGTTGGATTAGGGAGGTTTTATTATGTTTTATTATAGTTATATAGAAGCCTTCTAGGACATAAGACAAGGTTTTTGTAATATGATTTTTACGTAAACTGCTTACAGCATTTCAAATTAATAGTGAAATAAAATGTCATTTGGAGAAGTTTATATTCTTTGGAGAATGTTATGAAATTCTTTTTGACCTCTGAGCGGAGCATTCTTCAATAAGCAAGTGTACCAAATTTATATATAAATAAACAAATAAATAGATACATCTGTTTATTAATAAAACTAGGAATTAAGTAGCAACTAAAAGCTCAGTGAATAAATATATTGGTAGGAAAAAGGAATATAAATAATTAAAGCAAGAAACTGAAGCAGAACTCAGATCATTTTTGCTTTAAACCCTATACCTTCCGAACAATCTTTTTATATCTTTAGAAATTGATAATTGCTACGGTCCCCAATTTCAATAAATTCGTACAGCATTTCATGTATTTACAATGCACTAAAAGTGAAGAAAACCAAACGGTAAAAGAAAGCTGTGTGGTTGAAAACTGATCAAGTTTCTTGAGACTGAAATTAGAAGAAATAGATTCGGAGGTAAACATCCTGGGTACAAAATCCAGAGGTTTATTTCAGAATGGAGATTCTTCACCGGAGGTCACTTTCAAACAGTTGATGTCAAAGTGACAGCGACGAGAACCTCAGCAAAATATGTTTGTGTTGTTTTCCATGAGACATCGACGAGAACAAAAGCTGTGGGTCAATCTGTCTTCGTGCGCATTGGCAATATGGCCAACAGTGACCTTATGAATACTTAAATTAAGGATGCAGCCTATTAAGCGTTCCACAGTTACATCCTTAATGCTGTCTAGCTCCCCTGCCATCCCTGAACCCTTTCCTAGGCCCCCTACCCCCACAGGAGAGATGACCCTCGTACCCATGAGGTATTTAACCCTCCAGTGAATTAGCTCTGCTGTTGACACACCGTCAGTGTATGTCGGTTTCTGACTCGTAGACGCGTCTCTCTCTCGTGACCAGCTCTCAGGTATTGCTCTCACCTGTCTGCCCGAGGAGGAGAGGAATCTGCTGAGTGAGGGGCCTTCCGTGAGAAAGAGATTCTCGTAATTTGGTTGCAGAGGACGTCACAGAACTGTTTTCTGCCATAGTGAACGTAACTTACTCTCACCAAGACGTGACATGCGCGTCTTCAAGCAGAAGCAACAACTTTGATAAGAAATAGCAGAACAATTCCACTGGTCATTTGATCATTGCTACTCTACATAACAAGTAAGTATTTTTAATGACTTTTGGTCCAGAAGTAGTGATAAAAAGGAAAGAGGTGTAAAACTCCTTGTAATTATGAAATGAACACGTTATTTAGGCATGCCCTACATGGTCTGATACTAGTGTCGCCATTGTCAGCTGTTTGCCAGATTACGCAAAGATTTAATTCCTACAGATTGAAATATACCAGATTAAGTTGCAGAGAAACACAGTTCAATAGAATTGATTAATATCCTTATCATTTACTTGCTGATCTATTCCCTTGTGCCTTTACACAAAACTCAATTCTCACCAAACAGCATGGAAATCATACAAGTAACAATCTTCCTCAACGAAGAACTTCTACCTCATCTAACACATATAAGTTACAATAATTGACTAATGCTAAAGGAATGTGACTCTTCCAAAATGTCACCTTTTGCGCACGCGTGCGATCAGTGTCGACCTGTGCCTTTTCGTCTCGGTTTGGTGTTATTTGATTTACCTTGCCACTCTGACCAAGATCGTAAGAATAACAAGGTCTGCGCACCGCGGACAGAAAACGTGACCTTTGCTGCGCAGTGACGTAGAGCTTTCCGCCGGTGAAGGGTTGGCTTTACTTACCTTCAGATCTGAAGCAGATTTCCTTTTGATTTTTCTTAAAGCGATTGTCTTGGAATTTATTCATCGGTGCAGACAAGTACAAAGTTCGAATTTTAAACCTGAAAGGAAAAATGGGAAAAATTTTTTCAACTTTCCTTTTTACAATTTATCTCCAATACTGCTGTCATGTCTAGTCTTCAAAAGACTATATGATGAAACAGCTCAAAATTAGCATGCTTTTGTATTAAGAAAACGTTAATAAAAATGATAACCTACATATAAGAAAGCTGGAGTGATTATCTTAGCCGAGATGTAGAATTTGAAATAGTAAATAATATTGAAAATCTCTGGCGCACTTCCATATCTTTCGCTAAGGACATCCTTTGTACCATTACAAAAACAAATCTTGCTTTTTCATTTCTTATTTCATAATTGGACTAACACAATCGTAGCAAACTATTGTAGCATCATTTTGGATTTTTAAAGAAAACAAAAGCTTGTTTTGTGAACACGATCTTCATCCTTGTCTCATCGTTTTTTTTTTATCGAAGACATCTTTTACTACGACAAATTTCATTTACTTATTTTTTCTAATGAGAAACAACCGTACGTAAATTTGCGCTACCTTCAAAATTCTGAAACAAAACCAGCGTTAAATCACTCGTTCTTTATTTGTCCAGTTGACCCAGGGCTTAGGAAACAGAAATGCAAGGGTTTTTCAACATAACATGCAATAACAGTGAAATGTAACGGCAAGCGGTTTTCTTTTACTTTCATGCATACACAACAAAGTAATGTTGATAGATATATATATATATATATATATATATATATATATATATATTTATATATATATATATTATATATATTATATATATATATATATAGATAGATAGATAGATAGATAGATAGATATATTAGCTTACCAGTAACCAGCAAGGTCCATAAAAATCATCATAAAATCCATGGTATATTCTCGAGAAAAGTTTTGCACAGAGGCTCAGTGCATCTTCAATCGGTAAAATATTTTAGTATATGTATACATTTATACACACACACACACACGCGCGCACACACACACACGCGCACACACACACAGACACACACATATATATATATATATATATATATATATATATATATATATATATATATATATATATATATATATATATGTAACTGAATCACGAAAACTATGGAATGTGATGGATATATAAAAAATGATAAAATTCACGAAGGAAAATGAAACAATGGAGTGGTGCTAGGCCTTTCGACTTATTGTCCTTTACTTAACAGTCTGATTGCTAAGCGAAGGAAAGTAAGTCGAAAGGCCTAGCACCAATCATTGTTTCATTCTCCTACGTGGATTTTGTCTATATATATATATATATATATATATATATATATATATATATATATATATATATATATATATATATTTGTACAAATATGTATGTATTCATATGCATAAATATTGAATAGCCAAGTGAACATTTTTACCTTTTACTACATCCGGACACAGTAACTTTCAGAGACTTCCATGAAATGCTTAAATTGTAATTTATGATGCTGGTGTCTGTGTGAGGCAAATCTCCGTTTGTAAGTAGCCAGACCTTAATAGACATACAAAACCTTCCCTAATCTAGTTTGTGCCTTTATTGCCTCTTTTTGGGATGAATCTTGCTCTTATCTTCTTCTTCTTTCGATTTCTCTTCCTTGCAAAACCGAGATCAATAATGCCATCGACTCTTCTTAACATCGCCTTTTTAATCAGGCTCTTTGCGTTTTCATGACTATCACTGCTCTTATTGGTTATTCCAATGATGTGGTAGAGCAGCAAGTAAACTTGATATTATGGCAATGGAAAACGTGAAAGAATCTTAATGCTTATTGAGAATGATCAGACCTGATTATGTGCTTAATGTTATTATATGTTCATGGACAAGGGAGGGGTGAGCCTTGACTGGTTTTCAATATCTGCTCCATTACAACAATAGTATTATTAACTAAACAATTTACAGCAGATAAAAGCATTTTCATCTTGAATACTTCCATTCTTTTGGCTTTCTTCAGTCTTCCGAAAATCCTCTTCCGATTCACTTTCCTCATTCAGATAAGTTATACTTAAAAAATGACGTGGATTAATAGTGAATTTTTTTAGGTAGCTGAATGTTCAGGTGCTCCCAGTCCTTCCTCAGCCCAGTCACGTGGGAAAGATGACCCACCTGCTCCGTGCACAGACCTTGCTGCTCTTTAGAACTTGAGTTGGGCCGCGCTGTCACGATATCCACATTTGCTGAAATTGGCTGTTGTGCGCGAGACCTGCCAGTCTGCTCATTGTTAAATGGGATCTTTCCTAGATAGTGACTCCCGGCAAAGTTCGGGGTTCGTTATCTACGACTTATATTTCTTTGGAGTCATTATCTTTAGGACAGTTGACAGTTACAGTATTTTGTTTATGTTTTTACGGTCATCCCTTGTACTAAACACGCTGCAAAGGGGGATACATACCGGGTTAAAACCCTTTGGTCACTTGAAGGGAAACATCCGTTAAGTGAACTGATCACAATATTCTATACCATCTTTCCAGTTTTTCTTTCAAAATAACTAGAAAAGACTACAGATTCCGTGTCGGATTCTAATGTCTTATGGCCAAACCATGGCGCCTTACTCTCACATTGGAGATCATATTGGTGATAAAGGCAATGTGGAGCAAAACCTTACTGAGATCAGTGACGAAATGATAGAATACTTCCAAAGAGGACTCAAGAAGACACGACTTGTTATTCTGATCAGGTCCTTTTTTAGGTCAACTTGGTTTATTATTAATTAAAATTTTCCTCCAACTTGAGTGAAAAAATATTTTGTTTGTATAATTAACATGTTGTGGAAGGTTGACCAAAATCCAGAACCTCTGGAAATGGGTTACGTGCTCGCCTACCGATTCGGTAAGCGCGAGTTCAATTCCCCGCTCTCCCAACGTGGAATTGGGTGAATTTATTTCTGGTGGTTAGAAATTTATTTCTCGATATAATGTGGTTCGGATGCCACAATAAGCTGTAGGTCCCGTTGAGAGGTAACCAACTGGATCCTAGCCACGTGAAAAGATGTCTAATCCTTCAGACCAGCCTTGGAGAGCTGCTAATCAGCTTAGTGGTCTGGCAAAACTAAGATATACTTAACTTTTCTGGAAACGGGTACAAGGTAAAAGATGCCCTCCTTCAACCCCTGGTGAGGTACCTGTCAACATCACGGTCAGGTAGGATGCTGTACTAGGTCAGTCAGAACAGGTCCTTTTTTCGTCTGTCATTCGTCACAGCAACTGGATATTGTTGTCATTGGCTGGATGTTCTATGTTGCCGCCATGCTGATCTCAGGGTCACCTATGACCTTATCGGTGGGCCAGTTAACCTCTCTCGATATAAAGGAAATTCCATCATGGGGCGTCTCCCTGGAAATTGATGACTGCAAATATTTGCTCGCCTCCAATATAATACCACCTTCAGCAACAACAACATTTTCTATTAATAATAAGGGCTGTTTATTAGGTCAGAAATGATTCTCCAAATTTCTTTTCTTACACAGTCATATTTTCTGGTTTTGATGCACGATATTTAACGGGGATCAAAATTTCAATAACAATTCTACATTGAGTATCCGGAATAAACGCCAAATCTACGATGGATTCGGTTGTACTGAGGTCACTTGGGTGGAGGGGGTGGGGGGGGGGGGGGGGGGGATCGGGGCTGGGGTTGGTTTCACTTTACAGAATTATATGAACATCCCATTATATGTTGATTAAAACAATTTTTCAGGAATATGTGGTTCATAAAGGTCTTCTTGCGCTAGAATTCTTTTAAAAAAGGCCTTTTATAAGCGCAAATTCTCCCAAATATTCAAATGATATTCGTTCAGGCTTCACAGGGAGGATTTCACTTATCCAGATCCAGATAAGACCATAACCCTCAGCATTGACCTAGATCAAAGCAGATGCGGATTCCGTTAAAATGATAATCAGTCGGAGGCAATCACTTAAAAAATAGAAAATGAACGATGTAAATTTCAAAACGAGATTTCATCTAGTACAGCAATCAATAGGAGTTGCGTCACCATCGGCAGAAGAACATCAGTGTGCAACAGGTAACATAAATAGGTCACCCGATGGAAGCAGCAGACGCCTTTCCAGTAATGTCAGTCCAGTAACTTTCTGTAAGCAAATACATTTCTTTTATAAAACTAATTTTGGAGTATCTGTATGTATATTAAGTTCATGTTTCCAACAACGAAAACAACAAAAAGAAATTTCACGGTTCAAAATGGAATGATGTAACAAAGATAACGTTTTTATACTTGAGGATAAACATAAAGTTCATTGGAAGAATAAGATAAAGGAATATAACATATAAATCTCTGTAAAAGGACGTAATCAAGTGAGAAAACCCTTCATTTGACATGATCCTCCAATTCTGAATTATCATGCGCAGAATTGGGTAAGAAATAACGTGCGATGTATCTGGTGTTAACGACGTTTTCACCTGAATCTCTTAATCACGCTCATGGTCGTTGATGAACGTCGATACGATAGCGTGCGTGACAATGGCGCTAAATCATCATAATAAAAGGGTTTTGGCGAAGTGGGGGAGCTGGTTGTGTAAGCACCATACCCTCGGGGAAGGTTAAGTCAGTGTTATTGAGCTGAGACTTATGGAAGTGTGGGAAAGTGACTAAGGATGGAGTTGGAGTTCTTCACTTTTTGAAAGCCGAAAAGCCTCCACTTCGCGCAAGTGTGTAAAATTATCCATCTATTGTTCGTAACACCTAAGCCGAAGGCCGTGACAAAGTAAAGACAGACTGATCAGTACGAGCTTGGAGGAAGAAAAAAACATGTTACTCGTCAAGTATGCAGTTTCAGCCGGGCCCATCTCGCTACCTAGTCCGTGTCTACAGTTAGCTATAAAAAGCCGTAGTTTTTGTCTTATAAATAGCATTCCTAGTGCCGTTCTTATTGCCATTATTAATTTTCTTTGAATTCTGAAAAAGACAGTAAGTTACTTCTGATTAGCGATACTACTACTTCTGCAACCATGACCACTGTTATTTGAATTCCATAGCCTTTTACATGGAACAATTAATATACTAAAAAAGGGAAAAACATAAAGATCAGTTTATTCTTTTAGCTGCAGGTAGCAGTGTCTTACCAACAAATGCTGTGAGAATGCAATTTTTTCGCAAACAAGAGATAATAGCGTTCAAATACAAATAAGATTAAACCTAATTTCACAAAATATCTTCAGGAAATGAGTAAATGTTTCTTAGAGCAAAACTGTCCTGAAATCTGAAAGTACTGTAACTTTTGCTTGCCTTTGAATTCACTTGATAACAAAAGGTGACAAGACATAATCTATTGAACACGATAACCTGTCTCGAAAATCACGAACTATTAAGTGGTCGAAAATTATGAACTCCGAAATGAATTTCAGGTGGTTTAAGGTTAGATTTTCTCTGAATATTTCGCTATCCTGGAAGTCATATTCAGGATTAGGTTTATTTGAAAAATCCAGGGATTAAAATGAATGCACAAAATAAAATATGAGAAAATCTTAGCATTATTGACGTGTTTACAAAAACTACACAGAGGAAAAAAAAAAAAGACTACAAGTTACTTTTCGTCATTCTTAGGCGATGAAGTGAGATGGATCTAGGCCACAGTCGGTTAAGAGATCCAGAATTTGGCGAATGTGGTTCCTGGTAGTTAAGAAGACTTTTGATTTATCTCCGTCGGCGAGAATTTCTACTGGAATGAGATTGATCTTTCATTCAAAGAAGATATTAGTCTCAAAGGTCAAGAATTACACGCAGCATAAACCATTCCAGTTTACAGTTAGACTGTGGCTGATGTTATGTGAGTGTTCTAAAGATTCCGCTGAGTATCAGGCATTTCAGTTTTAGGATTTCAGCATGAAAATTGCTATCCGGAAACGTAATAATTAGATTCAAAAAAAAGATGAGCAATAACAACAGGAAACTACGTGAAACTGTGCTCGCTAAAGATGAAACGGAGCTAGGAGTCAACTTTGTAAAGATATTTACAGGTACAGAACTGAAGCACAGGCAACACCATGCAAGCATATGCACGGGAAGAAAGCAGCTGATAGCTGCTGATACAGAAGAGAGACATTTGGAACACAGTTAGAAACAAAAGTATGGAAAGAAGTAATGTTTTGTTTGTTGAAAGATATTTAAGTCATAGAGATAATCGAGATCATCTTTCAATGACGCACAGTCTAGGTATATTTCCTATAGGATATTTTCCGAAACATTAGGAAAAACAAAACGTTCCCTGCAGCTCCAGAGAAAGAGAGAGAGAGAGAGAGAGAGAGAGAGAGAGAGAGAGAGAGAGAGAGAGAGAGAGAGAGAGCTGACTTATGAGAACAGAATAGGATAACGGATTCTCAGGGAATGACTCTGTGCCGATCACATTTTCATAAAGGAAAAATTACATTTTGCATGTTCACAATCAAATTATCAGGTGACATGTAATAAACGAGTTTTTTAATTATAAAAATGCCGTTGTAATAATTTGGAAAACGCTCCTGAAACGACGACAATTCAGCTGAAGGTAATGGCAAAGCAGTGGAACAAAGATTTGTGTAACTTAAGAACTTGAGCACCTAATGTGGTCTGCAAAGTGAAATGGCTGAGAAAAGCAAATATTTCATATGAAGCGAAACTGAGTTATTTCATCGAAATAGTCCGGAAGTAATCGAAAGAAATCAAGGCTTAAAAAAGTTATTGTATCATGGGAAGAAATAACTGTTATGTCATCACCCAGGGTACAAGTAGAAAAGTTGTTTTTGTAAACTTTTTAAAAATATTGTTGGTCGGAGAGACTAATTCCGGTTGTTCCGAAGATTCCTAATGAGGAGGATCGTAACACCTCTACAAAGAGTGCTTTATAACTTTGAAAATAGCAAAACTTGAAACGGGAGAGAGTGGATGTAACGAAAGTATATTTGCTCTACAGCAATCGAGGGAAATAGGTTAGTGAGCTACATAAGTTCCTTTAGCTTCAGAACTGGTTACAAAAAGTAAAAGCAGCTGGAAGGCTACAGGACAACACTTGTCATTTGAGTATTTCTCATAAGTAAGGGCAAAAGTAGAATTCGGTGTTCAGATCTCACATAGTTTTTCATGTTTTAATTCAGATTTATGAGACAGAATAAACTGAAGGTCTCCTCATAACCAAGATCCTCTCTAACAAAACTCAGAAACTGTAAAGAAAATTCGCAACTCTTTCATAATGTTCGTCAGATCGTTGTTGTGCAAATCACAAGAGGGAAGATTCTACAGAATAAAAGCATCGGCAGTCAGTAGGAGGTTTAACGAAAAAGAGTTGGGATATTTTGAGGACAATTTGAAATAAGTGTCTTCAACAAACTATCTTTCAAACTGTCATCAAGACACTGAAACCTAAGGAGTTGTGGCAGTATTAATATAGGCCCAAGCTCCCACTTTCAGTCATAGGTACGAAAGTTAAATTGGGAGGTCTGAAAGAGATAACTATTGACAACTGAATTTCAGTCAGAAGTGTAGAAAGAGAAGGTTAAAGTGCATACTGACAGTCTGCGCTGCATAGTTACTGATAAGGAAATTGACAATGAATTGTTGTCCACATGTATGAGTAGTGTATCCTTTCCCTTCCATGGTGTCCTGTCAGAAGTGCTAAGAGGGTCATCTTCAAGGTGGGCGTATTTAAGTGTCGAGTAATAACTTCTCAGTTTCAAAACTGATTCTACAATAAAGCATATGATGCTGATGAAATAAAAAGAATAGTATTTAAAAACCTTGTCCACTTCCCGCCTCCTATCTCATGATTAAGTCCTGATATGTAATCTGAATAAGTATTCCAAACTCCCTCTAAAGGATTTTGAACAACTCTTTATATATATATATATATATATATATATATATATATATATATATATATATATATATATATTCTTGTCTTTGTTTTTGAATGTTCTATGTCTGTTTATTTAATATGAGTTATATATTATAGTTATAAAATCACAATAATTATGTTAACATTTTCGGTTTCAGTGCTTAGAAAATTCCATCTTTGAAAAGTTTGAAAAGTGTCGAGAAGCTGTCTGTAAAAGTCTTTTACACCAGATGAACAATTTACTTGGGAATATTAGGAAGGGCTCTTTCGTCTCTCTTCTCTTCTCGTCTCTTCTCCTCTCTCTTCTGCTTTATCGACAATTCTAGTCCCAGTCCCACTTTGGAGTCTCCGACATTCTCAGAGGAGATTGAATTATCAATATTTGATGGACCCGTCAGGTACCATCTCCGCTTAAAGAATCAGATCCTTTTATGTGTTACTTGTTTTATTTTATTCTGCTTCCCCTTTTTTATAGGAAACTTAAGAGTTAATTCATTTCCAACATTATATCTAGTTTAGCCTGTCATGGAGTGTTCGTAAGGGTGAAATTGGCTTTTTCACAAAATGATAAGAATGATCACGAAGTAGTCTGAGCGTCTTCTGAATAATAGAAGTGTCAAAGGTACAAGAGAATGAATAAGGACGTGTCTTTTGGCACCTAGGATATTACACCAGATCCCTTTCTTACTCCAGTTAATAATTGAAAGGGCAACCTTTTCGGAAATCTTATCAATATCTTAAATTTTCCGTTAAGACTAGGTGTTTGGAATGTGATCACTATTATTCGTGTAATTCTTTTTATTGTCTTTCATTTACTGCAGTTCTGAATGTTCCTCAATATTTCTAAGAAAAAGATCATTTTGTTGGCCCTGTAAAACACAATTAACCTTACTTTCACACCAGGTAGTTTTCAAATAGTTTGGCGTGAGGGCCCGTCTGCATCATTGCGTGGATAGACAAGAACGCTTTTCCCCTTTTGTTTTGGTTGTCGATGAGCATCGTAAAATTCCACAGAAAAATAACAGTTTTACTCATCATGTTTTAGTTTTCTGTTAAAGAAAACGACTGTGATAGCTTTGTCTGTCCGTCCGAACTTTTTCTGTCTGCACTTTATCTCTCAGTTCTCAGACCTAAAGAAACGACTGAGGATAGAGAGCTGCAAATTGATATGTTGAGCATCCACCCTCCAATCATCAAGTACACCAAATTGCAGCCCTCTGGCCTTCGCAGGTGTTAGTCTATTTAACGATTTAACGATAAAATTAGCCATAATCGTGCTTCTGGCGACGATATAGGACAGGCTACCACCGGGCCGTAGTTATTTTCATAGGCCGCGGCTCACACAGCATTATACCAAGACCACCGAATGATAGATCTATTTTCAGTGACGGTGATTGTACGCTGTACAGAAAACTCTTCGGCGCATTTTTTACTTGTTTCTTTGTGGAAACTTTTGTAACGCTGATCTTATCTATGACTTGATACTGAGTGTCATTAAACTATAGTGAACTATATACTAGAAATTTTTTTTTTACGGTTATTCTGGTGTTAGCAAATATCAGTGGTGACAAAGAACCAGAAAAGGTGGGACACAAATGAGTTATAGGTAAATAAATATGTCTCCATTACGCTTATTTCCTCTGATTTTGCTCGTTTGGTTTGCTGATAATCAGAGCTCTACATGGCAATTAAGTAAAGTTAGTTCCATTTCTCTTCAATACATAATATTAGTACACACACCACACACACACACACACATATATATACACACACACATATATATATATATATATATATATATATATATATATATATATATATATATATATATATATCTTTTACACCATCTGTCCAATAATTTTTGGGTTTTCATATCTTCCATCCTGACACCTCTGAAATGTATATCATTTTCACCGTCATATCATTCTCCATTCATTCTACATGATCAAACCATCTTAGAATACTCTGATTCATCCTTTCCCCTGTGCTAACCCTCCTTCATAACTCCATCTCTCTCTCTCTCTCTCTCTCTCTCTCTCTCTCTCTCTGTTGTTCATACGCCACACCCGCTACTGAAATAATTCATCTTGAAAGCTTCCGCCTTTTTCATCCCCACTCAACATCTATCCAAGGACACAGGCGGTTTAGCTCCTCTTTCATCCTTTTATTATTCGAAAAATTCACTCCCAAATACCTGTACGAATCTGGCAATCGCATTCTCCTACCTTTCATATCCACAGTTATTGCTACCTCTTCCAGGTTTTAATTTGGCCTCATAACTTTACTTTTCCATCCTGTGCATCTATCAGAATCTTTGTCTAGGTCCATGTATACGGTATACATCTTTTCTCTTAACTTTCAAACTTCTCACATATCTTTTGTTACTATAAATACTTGATTCTCAAACCGTTTCAATGTCCAAACCCACAATTATTTTACCAAATCGACCTATCTGGTGTCTGGCTTATCTTCTCAATAGAAATCCTTTCACACACCTTTTCTGGTATACTTAGTTCAAGTATACCCTTTTCATTCTTATGGACTATTCTGTCACCTTTACCCTTATACAAAGGTACAGTTAATACCCTTCACTATTTCCCTTGAACCTTGCCCTCAACCGGACACACCTTACACACCCTGGTCAGCCGCTGAATCACACTTTCGCCTCTGTACCACAACATCTCACGTGTAATCCCATCAACCCCTGGGGTCTTTCCATTTTTACATTATTTAATTATGCTTCCATTTTAGTTTCAACATTCAACACATTCTCAAAATACCAACTTGACTGACTGCTAATAACTATATTCTCTTGATAAAGTTTCTTTCTAATTGCGTTGTTCATTCTGAAATCCAGTTGTTCATTAACATTTCTCTCTGCATTTACTTCTTGTGAGACAACTTCTTCTTCATGAAGACCATACTCACTTCATCCCGCCCTTTTATTCATGAATGTGCTTCTTCTTTTATGTTATTTTCTTCACAGATTCCTTGTTGGCTTTCCAGCATCATGTACATACTTTTCCCTATTGCCTAGCAACTGCTCCTCAAAAAAGATTTTTCTTTATTTACAAAATTCCCATTTCATCATCTTGCCATTCACTGTCCTTATTTACTATTCTCACCATCCTAAAACCACGAAGACTCCTGGAATTCTAAAGTTTTCACAATTTCAACTTCTTTATCTTTATCAATGTAGCCCACTTTCATCTATTTTCTCTCAATATGCTTTCTGTACTTCCTAGTTACCAAGCTTATTGTTCTTGACTGCCATTATTGCTATGTGTTTTCAACCCTTCCTTTCTAGCCTGGATTTCCATCTATATTAACTTTCGCTTCAGCAAAGTAATGATCTCATGTACCTCCAGTCACCCCTCTTCTCGCCATGACATGCATCAATTGCCTTTTCTTTATTATTTGAACTAATATACGATCTAACGAACTCTACCTCTCATTTACTCTTTTCCATGAATATAAGTAAATATTGACCCTTGCCTTGCACCGCATTTCCAACAATCAAACCTCTTTCTCTCTCCCTCTTGTTAACTCTAGGAACCACGAGGAGGTCGATTCCGATCTGCAACACATTCAACCTTTTATTTTGCTTCCATCTTACTTCCTTCCATAGCCTTGCTGTTCAGTTCCACCTTTAGATCGCCTTTATATATATATATATATATATATATATTATATATATATATATATATATGGATACATATATATACATACATATAATATATATATATATAATATATATATATATATATAAAGGTGTAAGCCCCGAAGGAAAGTGAAACACTGGAGTAGCTGCAAGTTCTTTCGACTCAACGTCCTTTACTTAGCAGACACGTTCCAAACTTTTGTAATTCAGTTATACATACATATATATATATATATATATATATATATATTTGTGTATATATATATATATATTATATATATATATATATTATATAGATATATATATATATATATATACGCATATATGACTGGTAAAAA
>NC_087206.1:43291009-43296009 GCF_015104395.2 Macrobrachium nipponense | reverse complement strand
GTATTAAACCATTCTAATCTGAGATGCGTATGTTTTGAACACATGATTTTTCAAGTACACATCAATTATGAGTAATGATAGGGGTGATATGCTTGCTTTTCCTCAGGTACTGAAAAACCAGAGACGAGTGTATCCTTAAATTTCCGAAGGAATTGTAATTTAATTTTAATTTCTTTGTTTATTTCTTTCGTTTCTGGTTTTTTAAAAGGCGTCTACATGTTTCGGCCACCTCGTTTGGCCATCTTCGGGACGGGATCGCTGAGTTCAATGGTCTGTGTCAGATGTATTCACGCTATTTGATTTAATTTCATAATCGCTTAGTCAGTGCAGTCTGCTTTTGTCGGGTCATATGCGCTTTGAAAAGTTGACGATAGGCTGGTCTTGTGGAGAGAAAAGCCCGCCGAGGTCAAGCAAGATTTCCTGCTGGTAGACAGGCCTGGTCAGTGAACTGTGCGTCTAGACGTGGGCGTCCATCCGTTTTTCTCCAACCCTTTTTTTGTTTTCCCTTTTTTTTCGGCGAGTAGAAAAGAAATGGTTTGCTTCAAAAGGCTTCATATTTTCTCAACAATTGCTCACGACTTTTTCTTAAGTTTTTGCTCTTGCCTCCTTTGTCTGTTGCTGGTGATTGATATGTGGCAATTTGATGAAAAAACTTCTGATGAGAAATTGAGGCAGCTTCAAAAATATTGAGCCATTCGAATCTTAGACCACTGTGATGACTTCATTCCGTAGCACGTGCTTCTAATCCAGGTCTTTGGTTGGGTGTCTTCATGACTGTCAGTGTTCGAGGAGAGCGCTCAGGTACGGGCGAAGCCTATTCAGTGTTTTAACAAAATAGCTGTGTGTGAGGGCTTACTAATTCCTCACTGATCATGCTCAAGTCATATATCTAGTAATACAAACGTTCCTCCCTTTACCGGATGCGATACTATTTCTAATTAACCGATAAACGTAATTCATTAGGTTGACTGGAAAGGATACTCAGCAGGTTTAAATATCATCAGACTCAGTTGGTGCTGATATTTAATAAAGCACTCGCAATATTCATTGGGTGTATAAATTGTTTTGTCATAAGATACAAAGCCTTGAATATATCTCCTTTAAAGCACTGCAGTCAAAACGTTCATTTTTTTCTGTTTGTTTTTGTGGAATTGGTAAAAATCTGACACAAATCAATCTCGACACCAACCACTCTCTGCAATAGTCACTTATTTCGTAGATAACTGTAATTTTCGGTCCTTTAGAAAGATACGCGGATGCAAATCAAAATTCCCAGCTTTACGTCGCATTTTTCATATTTTCCGTGACAACGGAAATTGACTTGAGCCCCTGTAGCCTTTGTCAAGAGAGACGACATCTTTTATTTCCCTTAAAAAAGTTTGTTTCGTTTAATAGTCTGGCCTTCCATGGATAACACTGAGATCTGGAGAAGCTTTAAAGGGAATCTAAATGCATACAAATGTTTGAAATTGAACTCGAAATGATATGCTCGTCTGAATATGCATATACTTGAATTTAAACACACTGGTAAAAAGCTCTCTTGAGATTTAGAATGTTGTAATATTATTATAATCATTATTGGATATATCAAAGCACATTCTCCTGACAGAAGTATATTTTGATGTTAAGCAAACAAAACCTCCTAATTGTCCATCAGGAATAACAACTCTCTTCGTGTATTTCATTTTCGGATTCGTGTTTACTGGAACACACAGATCCAAATGCGTAAGGAAATCGAATGCTTATTAGTATTTGTTCATTCAAGATAAGAAATTCATTATTAATATTATTATTATTGATAAGCAAGTGCTTGAATTATTAAATTCTTTGTCGACTGAATGGATGATAGGAAAGTTATTTCGGCAAAAGCTGAAGATATTTCCAAAAGAGGTCTTGAAAAATGGTATACCTTCCATTTCCTTGTGAAATTTTTCAAAGCCCCTTTTTCCAGCTCTTGATGAGATTCATCTTTTCATAAAGAACAATAAAGAATTGTTTCAACATTGAATAAAATATGTAAATATGCAAAGTATGTACTTTTTTTAGAACTGGAAAGAGCAGGTTTAAAAATCAATGCACAAAAAGATGTTATTATACATATAAGAAATGGTGGCCATCGACTCCTTTCCATGCGACCCCCATGTCGAGCGCCATAACCGCAAACAAAGAAATGAAGAGACCGTCTCAGCCTCAATATTTTAATTCCACTTCTAGTACCCCTCTATAAGCCGATTACAGCTCTCACTTGTCGCTGAGACTTAATCGTCTTTTACCAAATGATCGACAATCAGAAATTGAACGATAAGGAAGTACGTCATACAAAATCAAATATATGAGGAAACAGATGAAGGATGCTTAACGTCACGTCTTTTCGCCCTGAGGTACCACGGGCTAATTTTCATCATTTTGAAGTTATGATCAGAGAAAAGCAAGAGATGTTTTCTTGACGAAGCTAAAGATGTGAAGAAAAAGACAGAAAGCTAAAAGGAAGTGGAGGAGAGAGACCTAAAAGCAATATTTAATGAAGTGAGATATTAAGCGACTGACCTAATGAACAGGAAAAAGGCGGTGTTGTTGAAGAGAAATGATAAAAGAAGGAATAAAATTGGAAGACACTTGGCCTTTTGCAAATGATAAAATAGGAAGAAGAGAGAAATGAACCCTTCCAGCAACAAACATGAAGGAATTGCAAAGAAATGAGCAAGTTTCTCTAATTAAAACATACTTATTATATTTTTAAACCAAGTGAGATTATGTCGTATCTTTCACTGAGAACTACGCGAAAAGTAAACTTAGTTCAAAATGTCTAAACTCTGAAACATACGGAAGCATGAACATTAAAGCGAGCTGAAAAGTCATATTTTGATATCGAAGCGTTTCCTACGGTTGACACTGCAGCAGCCCAACATTTACATTTGTTACGTTGTACTGTAAACCTACAAATAGAAACAGAGCAAATCGTTACTACCAAGAGTAAAAAAATGGTTCGTGTGAAATGAAGATCTAAGAAAAAAAAATAATAATAGCACAGTCTTGAGAGTCTTATCAACCAATAGGTGATCGTTGAACGTCTAGGAAGGAGCAATACCTTACAAGAAAATCAGTCAGCTTTAAGGAAAAAAAATCACTCCACTACAACAGCATTGTGTTGTGGTAACGACCTGAAATTTATAGCTAATGTTAAGTGTGCCATATAAATACTTCTAAGCCTAATTGCATCGCTTGATAGTATGGTAAATGAGCTTGGATAAAAGACGCAATGAATAGTTGTTGGAAATGATCCACTGACGTGGTTTACGAGGTACTTAACTAGTTGAACTTTTAGAGTATAGATTAAAAATAGCGAACCTTCATTCAAACTCTAATTAGAGGATTGCCACAAAAAATTGTCCAAAGAACCACATCATTTAGTAAAAACGGGGAATTATCTAGACGTTTGACAAAAAAATAAAAGAAGGAAAGCAGATAATGCACTTCTACTTGGTCATTAACGACACGTATGATAATCATGACCAATACTTAGAATCACTGGTTCTCAACCAGGGGGGAATTCCACCCTAAGGGGGAATTTCAGAGTTTCTAGGGGTGGGGGGCTGGTGGTTGGGAATTTTGGACAAGGATTTTTAGCATTATTTGGAATGCACCTTTTGAAGCAGAAAATTTTGTAAAGAGGGGAGTGTTCGGGGGAACAGGGTGGAGGGGAGGGGGAGGAGAAAAGACATTCTGACATATGGTGAAAAGGTGCAAGTGCCAGAAAAGGTTGAGAACCACTGAATTATAGATCGTGAATTATGACATGAAAATTTCGATGCACAGAAAAAGATTGATGGTAAAACAGAATATATATATTAATCATTCAAAAGGAAACAAAGAGACTGGATAATAAAACTGCAAATATAGAAAACAGAAAGCTATACAATGCAAAGGCAGTGAGGAACTTAAAAGTATTAAACAACGAGCTCCAAGTGTGACAGATCCAGATACGCAAAGGATTATATGCATCCAGTAAAAAATGGGTCACTGGAAATGTGGCCTTTAGTAAGAAATACTTTGCTATGGATATTTTAAAACATGCATATATGCATAACTACGTAATCGCCAGATTAGATGACTGTAACTGTGTCAATAATTGTTAAATAAAGCCCCAAATTAATAATAAATAAATTCCCACGGCATAGGGGATCGTTGCACTGGTGTATGCTTAATATTTTCATTATTTGCTTTCTAGATACAGTGGCACTTCAACTTTCCAGCCTGTGAGCGGTTTGTCTGAGGCTCCCGATAAGTAACGAAATCCTTTAAGTAATGCAGATTTAACCTACACGATATTCTGGAGCCAAATTGCATAGCTTTATGTGCACAGCAATTCCAAAGAGTCAATAATGGAGAATCCTAACCGGTATAATGTAATTGGCATTCAGTTTGAAATACTAGTTTACTTACCATTCAATATTAGAGCTATCTCCGAAAATTTGATTCCTACGTACAATACGATACTATATATAATAAAGCCCACCAAAAACATGTCCTGTTGCAGTAGCTTACCGACCTATTTTTGCTATAGACATGAATTGCACAAAATTATACTGTAAAACTGTTTTTTTTATTTAACTCAAGTTACGAAACAGCGCACTTCCTGTCTATCTGTCTGCCTGTCTTTCTATGGGGCAAGGGGCAGTATTTTTATTGACACTATAGTACAGTATTGTGCCTAATACAGAACTTTTACATCCGTATATTTTTCAGTTTGTATATTTGTATCTGTACACGTATGCATTCCGTTTGGGTTAACTGCGCGTTACTGAGCGCTTCTTTGCCTTCTCTGTCAAAAATTTTAATTTTCATTAGGAATTTGGCGTTTGAGTGCCCCGCCCCACTTCCGCCACCTCTCTCTCTCTCAGGGTTATTCTATAAAAATCGAGAGAGAGAGAGAGAGAGAGAGAGAGAGAGAGAGAGAGAGGCCAGCAAACGCTCGGTATACACATCGTTTATCATAATGT
>NC_087206.1:43279893-43290509 GCF_015104395.2 Macrobrachium nipponense | reverse complement strand
ACATTATGATAAACGAGTGTTTACCGAGCGTTGGGGAGGTTTCTCTCTCTCTCTCTCTCTCTCTCTCTCTCTCTCTCAGATTTTTTATAAAATAACCCTGAGAGAGAGAGAGAGAGAGAGAGAGAGAGAGAGAGAGAGAGAGAGAGGGGTGGGGGGGGGGGGGTGGGGCGGCACTCAAACGCTTAAATTCTTAATGAAAATCAAAGTTTTTGACAAAGAAGGCGAGCAAGGGCTCAGTAACGCGCAGTTAACCCAAACGGAATGCATACGTGTACAGATACAAATATACAAACTGAAAAATATAAGGATGTAAAAGTACTGTATTAGGCACAATACTGTACTGTTGTGTCAATAAAAATACTGTCCCATGCCCCATAGAAAGACAGGCAGACTGACAGACAGGAAGTGCGCTGTTTCTTAACTTGAGTTAAATATAAAAAAAAATTTACAGTATGATTTTGTGCAGTTCATGTCTATCGCAAAAATAGGTCGGTAAAGCTACTGCAATAGGACACGTTTTTGGTAGACTTTATTATATATAGTATCGTATTGTACGTAGGAATCAAATTTTCAGAGATAGCTCTTATATTGAATGGCAAGTAAACTACTATGAGATTCAGGGCCTCTGTAACACGGTTTTTTCGCAATAACTTTTTATCTATGCATTTCATAAATATAACGCTTATTCAGAATACATATTATATCAACACATAAATTTTGAGTGTATTCTGCACTACGTAGGTTGAATAAATTTGGTACTTATAATGTAAAAGTGACCTTTTTTTGAAGACGGGCCAACTTACTCAGAGAAAAGGTTTCGAACGCACTCGTTACGTAACTTATGACATCATTTCTTCCCTCTTTCTCGATGGATGATTGGCTATACGTAACGAAGGCTAAACCTCTGGCAACAATGACATACAAATTTAAATACAAGCAAAGTAGTACACCTTTATGAACTCTGGAACCTCCCCACTGATAATTGTCATAATGAACAAACCAACAAAATATGTTAATAAATACAAAAACACTTCGATTATTAGTCTAATTCCCAAAATAAGTTTCCAAAGAAATTACAGTCTACTTTATAGGTCACAATCAGATTGACAAGATGTAGGGAATAGCTGGTAATTACCAAAAACATAGTAGACAAGCTTGATTTGATAACTGTTACATCCTATGTCAAGCAATTTTTTATTTATGGCTATCTACCTATTTACTGAAAAAAATAGCCGGTACCGTATATTGGCTTAAACCTTCACCAATAATTATCGTCAGAATGGTGACTTCATGAGGCTCCACCCACTTTCGCCTCGTTATAATTCAGGAAATCAACACTGAAGGCTACCATGGGCATTGTTGGATTAGAAAATTTAACTTCTGGCTATAAAAACTAATTTCTCGAGTAGTGTAGTTGTAAGAAGTGCTAAATGATCCTCAAGGATCCCAGCAGTTGGTCTAAACGTTTAATTCATGTATATTACTGCTATACTGTTGCGGCACTACTGCTACAGTAGTATTACTACGCTAGCACTGATACCCCATCCACATCTATGTATCGTTCCGCCATTCATAAAGTCTTTGGGTTTCAGAGCCGATGGCATTTCTGTCTGGTGGATGGGCGGGGCAACATTTAGTCAAGAGGTGTTTGTTTACCTTGCTTACGTAATGAATGTTTTTCGACTCTTGGCTCGTAATCATTGGCCATGGCGTCGGCTAATTCATTTTTACTCTATAAAAATCAAAACCATCGGGTTAGGTTATTGATAATGCTGACAAAATTTGTGTGTGGTTGTAAAATATACATATGTCAACTTTCAGCTACATCCGATGCTTTGACAAGGAGCAAAGTCCAAAAAAACCGTGTTACAGAGGCCCTGAATCTCATAGTAGTATTTCAAACTGAATGCCAATTACATTACACCGGTTAGGATTCTCTATTACTGACTCTTTGGAATTGCTGTGCACAAAAAGCTATGCGATTTGGCTCCAGAATATCGTGTAGGTTAAATCTGCATTACTTAAAGGATTTCGTTACATATCGGGAGCGTCAGACAAGCCACCTCACAGGCTGGAAAGTTGAAGTGCCACTGTATCTAGAAAGCAAATAATGAAAATATTAAGCATACACCAGTGCAACGGTCCCCTATGCCGTGGGAATTTATTTATTATTAATTTGGGGCTTTATTCAACGATTACGTAGTTATGCATATATGCATGTTTTAACATATCCATAGCAAAGTATTTCTTACCAAAGGCCACATTTCCAGTGACGCATTTTTTTTGGATACATATAATTCTTTGCTTGTCTGGATCTGTCCCACTTGGAGCTCTTTGTTTAGTACTTCTAAGTTCCTCACTGCCTTTACAATGTTTAGCTTTCTGTTCTCCATATTTGCAGTTTTATTATCCAGTCTCTTTGTTTCCTTTTGAGTGATTGATATACTTTCTGTTTTACCATCAATCTTTTTCTGTTCATCCAACTTTTCATGTCATAAATCACGATTTATAATTCAGTGGTTCGCAACTTTTTTTGGCACATGCACCTTTCACCATATGTCAGAATACGTGTCGTTAATGACCAAGTAGAAGTGCATTATCTGCTTTCCTTCTTTTATTTTTTATCAGACGTCAAGATAATTCCCTCTTTTTACTAAATGATGTGGTTCTTTGGACAATTTTTTGTGGTAATCCTTTAATTAGAGTTTGAATGAAGGTTTACAATTTTTAATCTGTACTCAAAAAGTTCAACTAGTTGAGTAGCTCGTAAACCACATCAGTGGATCATTTCTAACAACTATTCATTGCGTCTTTTATCCAAGCTCATTTACCATAATATCAAGCGATGCAATTAGGCTTAGGAGTTATATGGCACACTTAACATTAGCTACAAATTTCAGGTCGTTACCAAAACACAATACTTTGTAGTGGAGTGATTTTTTTTCTTAAGGCTGACTGATTTTCTCGTAAGGTATTGCTCCTTCTAAGGCGTTAAACGATCATCTATTGGTTGATACGACTCTCAAGACTGTGTTATTATTATTATTTTTATTCTTACATCTTCATTTTACACGAACCATTTTTTTACTCTTGGTAGTAACGATTTGCTCTGTTTCTATTTGTAGGTTTACAGTACAACGTAACAAATGCAAATGTTGGGCTGCTGCAGTGTCAACCGTTGGAAACGCTTCGATATCAAAATATGACTTTTCAGCTCGCTTTAATGTTCATGCTTCCGTATGTTTCAGAGTTTAGACATTTTGAACTAATTTTACTTTTCGCGTAGTTCTCAGTGAAAGATACGACATAATCTCACTTGGTTTAAAACTATAATTTGTATGTTTTAATTAGAGAAACTTGTTCATTTCTTTGCAAGTCCTTCATGTTTGTTGCTGGAAGGGTTCATTTCTCTCTTCTTCCTATTTTATCATTTGCAAAAGGCCAAGTGTCTTCCATTCTATTCCTTCTTTTATCATTTCTCTTCAACAATACCGCCTTTTTCCTGTTCATTAGGTCAGTCGCTTAATATCTCACTTCATTAAATATTGCTTTTAGGTCTCTCTCCTCCACTTCCTTTTAGCTTTCTGTCTTTTTCTTCACATCTTTAGCTTCGTCAAGAAAACATCTCTTGCTTTTCTCTGATCATAACTTCAAAATGACGAAAATTAGCCCGTGGTACCTCAGGGCGAAAAGACGTGACGTTAAGCATCCTTCATCTGTTTCCTTATATATTTGATTTTGTATGACGTACTTCCTTATCGTTCAATTTCTGATTGTCGATCATTTGGTAAAAGACGATTAAGTCTCAGCGACAAGTGAGAGCTGTAATCGGCTTATAGAGGGGTACTAGAAGTGGAATTAAAATATTGAGGCTGAGACGGTCTCTTCATTTCTTTGTTTGCGGTTATGGCGCTCGACATGGGGGTCGCATGGAAAGGAGTCCATGGCCACCATTTCTTATATGTATAATAACATCTTTTTGTGCATTGATTTTTAAACCTGCTCTTTCCAGTTCTAAAAAAAGTACATACTTTGCATATTTACATATTTTATTAAATGTTGAAACAATTCTTTATTGTTCTTTATGAAAAGATGAATCTCATCAAGAGCTGGAAAAAGGGCTTTTGAAAAAAATTTTACACAATGGTAAAATGGAAGGTATACCATTTTTCAAGACCTCTTTTGGAAATATCTTCAGCTTTTGCCGAAATAACTTTCCTATCATCCATTCAGTCGACAAAGAATTTAATAATTCAAGCACTTGCTTATCAATAATAATAATATTAATAATGAATTCCTTATCTTGAATGAACAAATACTAATAAGCATTTGATTTCCTTACGCATTTGGATCTGTGTGTTCCAGTAAACACGAATCCGAAAATGAAATACACGAAGAGAGTTGTTATTCCTGATGGACAATTAGGAGGTTTTGTTTGCTTAACATCAAAATATACTTCTGTCAGGAGAATGTGCTTTGATATATCCAATAATGATTATAATAATATTACAACATTCTAAATCTCAAGAGAGCTTTTTAGCAGTGTGTTTAAATTCAAGTATATGCATATTCAGACGAGCATATCATTTCGAGTTAAATTTCAAACATTTGTATGCATTTAGATTCCCTTTAAAGCTTCTCCAGATCTCAGTGTTATCCATGGAAGGCCAGACTATTAAACGAAACAAACTTTTTTAAGGGAAATAAAAGATGTCGTCTCTCTTGACAAAGGCTACAGGGGCTCAAGTCAATTCCCGTTGTCACGGAAAATATGAAAAATGCGACGTAAAGCTGGGAATTTTGATTTGCATCCGCGTATCTTTCTAAAGGACAGAAAATTACAGTTATCTACGAAATAAGTGACTATTGCAGAGAGTGGTTGGTGTCGAGATTGATTTGTGTCAGATTTTTACCAATTGCACAAAAACAAACAGAAAAAAATGAACGTTTTGACTGCAGTGCTTTAAAGGAGATATATTCAAGGCTTTGTATCTTATGACAAAACAATTTATACACCCAATGAATATTGCGAGTGCTTTATTAAATATCAGCACCAACTGAGTCTGATGATATTTAAACCTGCTGAGTATCCTTTCCAGTCAACCTAATGAATTACGTTTATCGGTTAATTAGAAATAGTATCGCATCCGGTAAAGGGAGGAACGTTTGTATTACTAGATATATGACTTGAGCATAATCAGTGAGGAATTAGTAAGCCCTCACACACAGCTATTTTGTTAAAACACTGAATGGGCTTCGCCCGTACCTGAGCGCTCTCCTCGAACACTGACAGTCATGAAGACACCCAACCAAAGACCTGGATTAGAAGCACGTGCTACGGAATGAAGTCATCGCAGTGGTCTAAGATTCGAATGTCTCAATATTTTTGAAGCTGCTTCAATTTCTCATCAGAAGTTTTTTCATCAAATTGCCACATATCAATCGCCAGCAACAGACAAAGGAGGCAAGAGCAAAAACCTAAGAAAAAGTTGTGAGCAATTATTGACAAAATATGAAGCCTTTTGAAGCAAACCATTTCTTTTCTACTCGCCGAAAAAAAAGGGAAAACAAAAAAAGGTTGGAGAAAAACGGATGGACGCCCACGTCTAGACGCACAGTTCACTGACCAGGCCTGTCTACCAGCAGGAAATCTTGCTTGACCTCGGCGGGCTTTTCTCTCCACAAGACCAGCCTATCGTCAACTTTTTAAAACGCATATGACCCGACAAAAGCAGACTGCACTGACTAAGCGATTATGAAATTAAATCAAATAGCGTGAATACATCTGACACAGACCATTGAACTCAGCGATCCCGTCCCGAAGATGGCCAAACGAGGTGGCCGAAACATGTAGACGCCTTTTAAAAACCAGAAACGAAGAAATAACAAGAAATTAAATTAAATTACAATTCCTTCGGAAATTTAAGGATACACTCGTCCCTGGTTTCATTACCTGAGGAAAAGCAAGCATATAACTCACCTATCATTATTCATAATTGATGTGTACTTGAAAAATCATGTGTTCAAAGCATACGCATCTCAGATTAGAATGGTTTAATACCAGTATATTTGTCAGAACATAATATGATATGCTTCTGTTGACTTAATCTATTAATCTGTCAAGTGGTACCTACCCGACTGAGGTGGGTCATGGAGATTCAGAGGCAATTTTCCAGAGCCACTCCTATAAATGGAAGCGCGCGCGCACGCCCGCACACACACACATGCCCATATATATATATATATATATATATATATATATATATATATATATATATATATATACATATATACTATATATATATATATATATATATATATATATATATATATATATATATATATATATATATATATATATGCATGTGTGATTGTGTATGCTGCTGAATAGACTAAAGAAATGAAAATAAATAAAAACCAATTTCGGCCACTCTAGAGAAAATCTAAAAGAAATATAAAGTGACAAATATCCTTAAACAGAAAACGTATTAAAGTTTCAGGAAAGAGCAAAAAGGAACTTAAAGTTCAGTGTTTAGGAAGCGAAAGGAAGGAAGGAAGGACTGATGAACCCGACATTCTCTTGAGATCCAAGTTCTTACACATTATCTTTCGATATGTTAATTCCGCAGAGTACCAAAGGCCCTGGAAGGCACCTGTCTCATACAGTTAAGCAATACTCAAGAGAAATACCTTAAGTAATGTCAACGGCGACAGACGGAGAGAGAGAGAGAGAGAGAGAGAGAGAGAGAGAGAGAGAACTGACGACTATGCTGTAGAAATTCCTAAAAGGAAGTGATAACTTGAGAAGGCATACATCACAAGGGGACAAAGAGAGAGAGAGAGAGAGAGAGAGATGACATTGACGACTACACAGCGGAAATTCTCAAACCGAAGTAAGGACCTGAGAAATGGGGAGCTTATCTTTTAGCTCCTTCAAAAGCAGTGAAAGTAGAGCTCTCTTAGATGGAATCAGCGTCTTAATTCTGAAGGAGCCGCTATGAGACGCTCTGCATATCCACCAAGATAAATACGACCAGCTTCTTGCATGAGCGGCTAAATTTCCAAGGTCCAGGTATTATTTTGATGTCTGAAGGAGTGTTAGCTAATGAGTTATGAGTCTAAATGATTCATATGTGACACACTACAACTTATGGCATTCAAGTTTGCCGCCGCAGTACAATATACTATTCAGGTCCCAATGAACAGCCTGTGACTTTGATAAGAGAAACCGAGATCTTCAAAGGGCGACTCAGAAGGAAGGACGAAGACCCGGGAAAAGTGATATCATCCGCCATGACTTCTCAGGAGAGACGTCTTTGAAGGCTGCCACTGACGAGAAGGAGGAGGAGGAGGGGACGGGAAGAACTACGTAAGTCCCCCGGAATGGAAACAGCAGGGTAAAGAAAGGTGGTCGTCTACATATCTGTGAACATATGAAAGCATGCAAGAGGCAAACACAAACACTCACGTTTACTCAGGCGCCAGGGAACAAACACGCACACACATACATAAAGACTTTTTTTTTTTTTAACCATACACTTCTAACCCTTCAAAGAAGATGGTTTCTCGGTAAGTCTTCAGAGGTGAGTTTGCTAAGACCCACACCGTTTTGACCTCAGGAAACTCTAGTGCAGATTTATACATGGATAGGAAGCAGGTCGTGAGGAAACCACTGATAGTAAACGTGAAGGATACTGTCCCATTCACTCACTTTGGGTCACCATGCCTGTAAGGCTAAGGCTAAAATGGCTGATTATGCATTATGAAGGAAACAATAAATCACGTACACACATGAACACACATACACACACACACACACACACACACACACACATATATATATATATATATATATATATATATATTGTTACGAAGTGCCAAGTATCTGGTTACCATGCATCAAACATTACCTCACAAAAAGCCAGACACCTGAACCCTCATAACACGTTTAAACGACTGAATACTCAAAAGGCAACAGTGATCCCTTAACACTTACCAGTACTGCAGAAAGTCAGACTAAGTACATCAAAACAGGTGTGAGGTAATCTTGTAAGTAATTTAATTAATCAGAGGGCATCACTCCATCAACAACTTTCAAACTCTAAGTATTTCCCTGATTTCAGAAGTCTAAGTACTTCCCTGGTTCTAAGTCACTTCAAGTTACTTGAAGGAAAGCAAATCAATTACCACTCTATGGTTCTACCTAACATCAATATAATCATAATCCATACTTATACTGGTGTAAGATAAAGAAAACGCTTATAAAAATTTTAAATACAAAAATTTATTATTAAATTCAAAATTTATAAGTGAAATTCACAATATCAGGGAAAATTACTGTTACTGAAAAACAAAAAGTAAAGTTTAATTAATTCTTGAATCAAATTAAGTAAATTAAATCAAAATTAATTTATCACCAAAATTCAAGAAATTAAATCAAAATTAATTTATCACAAAATTCAAGAAAATTAAATCAAAATTAATTTATCACAAAATTCAAGAAAATTAATTTAATTGAAATTCAAAAGTGTTAGGCAATAATTGAAAATTTGAAATTAATTCACAAGTGCTAAACAACAATAAAATTTGAAAAGAATTCTAAGTAAATGCAAATCAATTCACAAGTGTTAAATTTAATTAAATGTGCAATGATAAAGCAATGAAAAATACAAGTCAATTAAATTATGAATGCAAATGAAAATATAAAATAAAAAGATACACTTCAATAAGAAAATGAATAAGTGCACAAACAATGGAACAACACGTGTTAAAACACACAAAAAAAATCAGCAATGTGTAAAAGTGTAAATATTTTTCACTCAAAAACACTATAACCAACAGTTTTTACCAAACCAATTATTAGTTATTAGTTAAACACCATTCCTATCCGTTATTAGTTATTCACTGTTCCTAACAATTATTAGTTAACCACACTCCCTATCCATTATTAGTTGCAACTAATAAAAATATAACACACTTTACCTTGGTATACCAATTTCTTTCTTTCTCTTTTGCTGCAGTCTTGATTCACACTCACAAAAAAACCAGGCGCCGTTATGAAATGTTTGTTCAGATTCCACAAAAGAAACTAAATATCACTAAATAAACTCTAAGAAATATCAAACATGAAATTCTAAAAGTTATGAGTGACCAATTTACGTTACGTTAATATAATCTCAATGATGTCGAATGAGAGAGAGAGAGAGAGAGAGCGAGAGAGTTGTTAATGCCTCGAGGTCTTAAGATAAAATGAAAATCTCTTCCTTTTCGGAAGCGGGAGAGAGCAGATGTCAAAACGTTCTTGGCATGAAAGCTTCTCGAAAGTTCTGAAATCTGACGCAATCTTACATACAAGATGTGCAACACCCATGTGGGACTTGACAAAGATATACACGTACCAGACGAGTCTGTAAAAAAAAAAAGAAAGACGTACCCGACTCGATTGAGACGGAGGCTGGGCGACAATTAAAATTGACATGTTTTGATGACAACGTTTGAGTCAAGCTCGCTATCAAACGCGCTGACAGAGTAGGGAAGCAAACGGATCTCGCAGACTCTAATCTTAAAGTGTCGACATAAAAGTTAAACATTTGCAGCTTTGAAAAGACAAAGATCTCTCTCTTTACATTATATATATATTCTTTTACAAGACGTTAATGCGAAATCTGAACACACATTTTAAAACATCCTATTCTAAGCTATCTAGGAATCTGAAAAAATGTTGCACAATCTACATGACATTTCAAAGAGGGGAAAACATGCATTTTGAAAGTAGCAATATATAATAATATATATATATATGAGATATACATGAAAGATGAAGCAGGTAAATCATTAATCTGCTCAGTGTTTAAAGTTTAACTCTCTCTCTCTCTCTCTCTCTCTCTCTCTCTCTCTCTCTCTCTCTCTCTTCATAATATCAAACACATAGAGCGTTATGAGAGAGGCCAGAGAAAGAAAATTAACTTGATTTTTTCCCTGTTATTACCATTCAAGGACTCGAGATCAGTAATTAGATTCTAAAATCAGTGTTGTCAAGGTCAAACGAAAAATCCTTGACCGTATTTTGCACCAGAGCGAACGAAAGCAAAGAGAGGAGTTTTTGATTTGTAAGCTCTCTATTTATGCTGAATTAAATAGCGCCTGAACAAGTAAACGTCAATACTTGAAAAAGAAATTTCTTTGTGGAATTTAAGAATTTAGAATTCCATTGATACTGGCCTCTTTTCTTATCATTTTGATGTGAAATAACGGAATTGTTCCTGTCTTTACTCTGGCCAGAAAAAATGATTGAAAAATCTTCCTGTACTGCGGCAATCATAACTTTATGAAGTTTTAGTAAGCACGGCCATCAGTATTTGCTTTATATGACAGCAATGTGAAGGTTGTAACGCTTCTTACCGTCATGATAGCACTCCAAAGCATATACTGAAAGACTTTTATATAAGCCATTCAGTTGTTAGTGCCTCCATATCTATACTCTGTTTTTTTCCATCTATCCCACCTGTGGTGTCGCGCATGTTACCATGCGCGACACCACAGGCGGGATAGATGGAAAAAAACAGAGTATAGATATGGAGGCACTAACAACTGAATGGCTTATATAAAAGCCTTTC
>NC_087206.1:43267393-43274893 GCF_015104395.2 Macrobrachium nipponense | reverse complement strand
ATATATATATATATATATATATATATATATATATATGTATATATATATAATATATATATATATATGTGTGTGTGTGTGTGTGTGTGTGTGTGTGTGTGTTTGTTGTGTGTGAGTGTGTGTACATACGTACATATAAATATGATATATGAATGTAATGAACGTATGTGTGTGTGGTGTGTGTACTACTATTATGTATTGAAGAGAAATGGAACTTACTTTACTTAATTGCCATGTAGAGCTCTGATTATCAGCAAACCAAACGAGCAAAATCAGAGGAAATAAGCGTAATGGAGACATATTTATTTACCTATACCTCATTTGTGTCCCACCTTTTCTGGTTCTTTGTCCCCACTGATATTTGCTATCACCAGAATAACCGTAAAAAAAATTTTCTAGTACATAGTTCACTATAGTTTAGTGACCCTCAGTATCAAGTCATAGATAAGATCAGTGTTACAAAAGTTTCCACAAAGAAACAAGTAAAAAATGCGCCGAAGAGTTTTCTGTACAGCGTACGATCACGGTCACTGAAAATAGATCTATCATTCGGTGGTCTTGGTATAATGCTGTGTGAGCCGCGGCCTATGAAAATAACTACGGCCCGGTGGTAGCCTGTCCTATATCGTCGCCAGAAGCACGATTATGGCTAATTTTACCGTTAAATAGACTAACATCTGCGAAGGCCAGAGGGCTGCAATTTGGTATGTTTGATGATTGGAGAGTGGATGCTTAACATATCAATTTGCAGCTCTCTATCCTCAGTCGTTTCTTTAGGTCTGAGAGCTGAGAGATAAAGTGCAGACAGAAACAGTTCGGACGGACAGACAAAGCTATCACAGTCGTTTTCTTTAACAGAAAACTAAAACATGATGAGTAAAACTGTTATTTTTCTGTGGAATTTGACGATGCTCATCGACAACCAAAACAAAAGGGGAAAAGCGTTCTTGTCTATCCACTCAATGATGCAGACGGGCCCTCACGCCAAACTATTTGAAAACTACCTGGTGTGAAAGTAAGGTTAATTGTGTTTTACAGGGCCAACAAAATTATCTTTTTCTTAGAAATATTGAGGAACATTCTGAACTGCAGTAAATGAAAGACAATAAAAAGAATTACACGAATAATAGTGATCACATTCCAAACACCTAGTCTTAGCGGAAAATTTAAGATATTGATAAGATTTCCGAAAAGGTTGCCCTTTCAATTATTAACTGGAGTAAGAAAGGGATCTGGTGTAATATCCTAGTGCCAAACACGTTCCTTATTCATTCTCTTGTACCTTTGACACTTCTATTATTCAGAAGACGCTCAGACTACTTCGTGGTCATTCTTATCATTTTGTGAAAAAGCCAATTTCACCCTTACGAACAACTCCAAGGACTAGGCAAATAAACTAGATATAATGTTGGAAATGAATTAACTCTTAAGTTTCCTATAAAAAAAAGGGGAAACAGAATAAAATAAAACAAGTAACACATAAAAGGATCTGATTCTTTAAGCGGAGATGGTACCTGACGGGTCCATCAATATTGATAATTCAATCTCCTGAGAATGTCGGAGACTCCAAAGTGGACTAGGACGAGAATTGTCGATAAAGCAGAAGAGAGAGGAGAAGAGACGAGAAGAGAAGAGAGAGAGAGAGCTCTTCCTAATATTCCCAAGTAAATTGTTCATCTGGTGTAAAAGACTTTTACAGACAGCTTCTCGACACTTTTCAAACTTTTCAAAGATGGAATTTTCTAAGCACTGAAACCGAAGATGTTAACATAATTATTGTGATTTTATAACTATAATATATAACTCATATTAAATAAACAGACATAGAACATTCAAAAACAAAGACAAGAATATATATATATATATATATATATATATATATATATATATATATATATATATAAATATATACTAAGATAATATATATAAAGAGTTGTTTAAAATCCTTTAGAGAGAGTTTGGAATACTTATTCAGATTACATATCAGGACTTAATCATGAGATAGGAGGCGGGAAGTGGGGAAGGTTTTTAAATACTATTCTTTTTATTTCATCAGCATCATAGGCTTTATTGTAGAATCAGTTTTGAAACTGAGAAGTTATTACTCGACACTTAAATACGCCCACCTTGAAGATGACCCTCTTAGCACTTCTGACAGGACACCATGGAAGGGAAAGGATACACTACTCATACATGTGGACAACGATTCATTATCAATTTCCTTATCAGCAACTATGCAGCGCAGACTGTCAGTATGCACTTTAACCTTCTCTTTCTACACTTCTGACTGAAGTTCAGTTGTCAATAGTTATCTCTTTCAGACCTCCCAATTTAACTTTCGTACCTATGACTGAAAGTGGGAGCTTGGGCCTATATTAATACTGCCACAACTCCTTAGGTTTCAGTATCTTGATGACAATTTGAAAGATAGTTTGTTGAAGAAACTTATTTCAAATTGTCCTTAAAATATCCCAACACCTTTTCGTTAAACCTCCTACTGACTGCCGATGCTTTTATTCTGTAGCATCTTCACTCCTATGATTTACATATCCACGATCTGACAAGCATTATGAAAGAATTGTGAAGTTTCTTTACAGTTTCTGAGTTTTGTTAGAGAGGATCCTGGTTCTGAGGAGACCTTCAGCTTATTTAGTCTCATAAATCTGAATTAAAACATGAAAAACTATGTGAGATCTGAACACCGAATTCTACCTTTGCCCTTACGTATGATACTAAAATGCCAAGTGTCGTCCTCAAGCCTTCCAGCTACTTTTACTTTTTGTAACCAGTTCTGAAGCTAAAGGAACTTTTGTAGCTCAGTAACCTATTTCCCTCGATTGCTGTAGAGCAAATATACTTTCGTTACATCCACTCTCTCCCGTTTCAAGTTTTGCTATTTTCAAAGTTATAAAGCACTCTTTGTAGAGGTGTTACGACCCTCCTCATTAGGAATCTACGGAACAACCGGAATTAGTCTTCTTTTACAAAAACAACTTTTCTACTTGTACCCTAGGTGATGACATAACAGTTATTTCTTCCCATGATACAATAACTTTTTGAAGCCTTGATTTCTTCAGATTACTTCCAGACTATTTCGATGAAATAACTCAGAGTTTCGCTTCATATGAAATATTTGCTTTTCTCAGCCATTTCACTTTGCAGACCACATTAGGTGCTCAAGTTCTTAAGTTACACAAATCTTTGTTCCACTGCTTTGCCATTACCTTCAGCTGAATTGTCGTCGTTTCAGGAGCGTTTTCCTAATGATTACAACGGCACTTTTATAATTAAAAAACTCCTTTATTACATGTCACCTGATAATTTGATTGTAATTTTTCCATTATGAAAATGTGATCGGCACAGAGTCATTCCCTGAGAATCCGTTATCCTATTCTGCTCTCATAAGTCAAGCTCTCTCTCTCTCTCTCTCTCTCTCTCTCTCTCTCTCTCTCTCGAGCTGCAGGGAACGTTTTGTTTTTCCTAATGTTTCGGAAAATATCCTATAGGAAATATACCTAGACTGTGCGTCATTGAAAGGTGATCTCGATTATCTCTATGACTTAAATCTCTTTCAACAAACATAACATTACTTCTTTCCATACTTTTGTTTCCAACTGTGTTCCAAATGTCTCTCTTCTGTATCAGCAGCCATCAGCTGCTTTCTTCCCGTGCATATGCTTGCATGGCGTTGCCTGTGCTTCAGTTCTGTACCTGTAAATATCTTTACAAAGTTGACTCCGTTTCATCTTTAGCGAGCACAGTTTCACGTAGTTTCCTGTTATTATTGCTCCTCTTTTTTTAAATCTATTTAGCACGTTTCCGGATAGCAATTTTCATGCTGAAATCCTAAAACTGAAATGTCTGATACTCAGCGGAATCTTTAGAATACTCACATAAGACCAGCTACAGTCTAACTGTAAACTGGAATGGGTTATGTTACGTGTAATTCTTGAACTTTGAGACTAATATCTTCTTTGAATGAAAGATCAATCTCATTCCAGTAGAAATTCTCGCCGACGGAGATAAATCAATTCTTCTTTAGTATGTACCAGGAACCAGATTCGCCAAATTCTGGATCTCTTAACCGACTGTGGCCTAGATCCATCTCACTCCATTGACTAAGAATGACGAAAAGTGGCTTGTAGTCTTTTTTTTTTTTTTTCCTCTGTGTAGTTTTTGTAAACACGTCAATAATGCTAAGATTTTTTCATTTTTTATTTTGTGTATTCATTTTAATCTATAGGTTTCTACAAATAAACCTAATCCTGAACATGACTTCCAGGATAGCGAAATATTCAGAGAAAATCTGACCTTAAACCACCTGAAATTCATTTCGGAGTTCATAATTTTCGACCACTTAATAGTTCGAGACAAAGGTTATCGTGTTCAATAGATTATGTCTTGTTACCTTTTGTTATCAAGTGAATTCAAAGGCAAGCAAAAGTTACGGTACTTTCAGATTTCAGGACAGTTTTGCTCTAAGAAACATTTACTCATTTCCTGAGGATATTTTGTGAAATTAGGTTTAATCTTATTTGTATTTGAACGCAATTATCTCTTGTTTGCGAAAAAAATTGCATTTTCACAGCATTTGTTGGTAAGACACTGCTACCTGCAGCTAAAAGAATAAACTGATCTTTATGTTTTTCCCTTTTTTAGTATATTAATTGTTCCATGTAAACGGCTATGGAATTCAAATAATAGTGGTCATGGTTGCAGATGTAGTAGTATCGCTGATCAGAAGTGACTTACTGTCTTTTTCAGAATTCAAAGAAAATTAATAATGGCAATAAGAACGGCACTAGGAATGCTATTTATAAGACAAAAACTACGACTTTTTATAGCTAACTGTAGACACGGACTAGGTAGCGAGATGGGCCCGGCTGAAACTGCATACTTGACGAGTAACATGTTTTTTTCTTCCTCCAAACTCGTACTGATCAGTCTGTCTTTACTTTGTCACGGCCTTAGGCTTAGGTGTTACGAAAAATTGATGGATAACTTTACACACTTGCGCGAAGTGGAGGCTTTTCGGCTTTCGAAAAATGAAAAACGCCAACTCCATCCTTGGTCATTTTCCCACACTTCCATAAGTCTCAGCTCAATAACACTGACTTAACCTTCCTCGAGGGTATGGTGCTTACGCAACCAGCTCCCCCACTTCGCCAAAACCCTTTTATTACGATAATTTAGCGCCATTGTCACGCACGCTATCGTATCGACGTTCATCAACGACCATAAGCGTGATTAAGAGATTCAGGTGAAAACGTCGTAAACACCAGATGCATCGCACGTTATTTCTTACCCAATTCTGCGCATGATAATTCAGAATTGGAGGATCATGTCAAATGAAGGGTTTTCTCACTTGATTACGTCCTTTTACAGAGATTTATATGTAAAATTCCTTTATCTTATTCTTCCAATGAACTTTTCGTTTATCCTTAAGTATAAAAACGTTACCTTTGTATTACATCATTCCATTTTGAACTGCGAATTTTCTTCTTGTTGTTGTCGTTGTTGGAAACATGAACTTGATATACATACAGATACTCCAAAATTATTTTCATAAAGGAAATGTATTTGCTTGCAGAAAGTTACAGGACTGACATTACTGGAAAGGCGTCTGCTGCTTCCATCGGGTGACCTATTTATGTTACCTGTTGCACACTGATGTTCTTCTGCCGATGGTGACGCAACTCCTATTGATTGCTGTACTAGATGAAATCTCGTTTTGAAATTTACATCGTTCATTTTCTATTTTTTAAGTGATTGCCTCCGACTGATATCATTTTAACGGAATCCGCATCTGCTTTGATCTAGGTCAATGCTGAGGGTTATGGTCTTATCTGGATCTGGATAAGTGAAATCCTCCCTGTGAAGCCTGAACGAATATCATTTGAATATTTGGGGGAATTTACGCTTATAAAAGGCCTTTTTTTTTAAAGAATTCTAGCGCAAGAAGACCTTTATGAACCACATATTCCTGAAAAATTGTTTTAATCAACATATAATGGGATAATGTTCATATAATTCTGTAAAGTGAAACCAACCCCAGCCCCGATCCCCCCCCCCCCCCCTCCACCCAAGTGATCTCAAGTACACCAAATCCATCGTAGATTCGGCGTTTATTCCGGATGCTCAATGTAGAAACGTTATTGAAATTTTTATCTCCGTTAAATATCGTGCATCAAAACCAGAAAATATGAATGTGTAAGAAAAGAAATTTGGAGAATCATTTCTGACTTAATAAACAGCCCTTATTATTAATAGAAAATGTTGTTGTTGCTGAGGGTGGTATTATATTGGAGGCGAGCAAATATTTGCAGTCATCAATTTCCAGGGAGACGCCCTACGATGGAATTTCCTTTATATCGAGAGAGGTTAAACTAGCTCACCGATAAGGTCATAGGTGACCCTGAGATCAGCATGGCGGCAACATAGAACATCCAGCTAATGACAACAATATCCAGTTGCTGTGACGAATGACAGACGAAAAACTGTCCTGTTCTGACTGAACTATAATAGTACAGCATCCTACCTGACCGTGATGTTGACAGGTACCTCATCAGGGGTGGAGGAGGGCATCTTTTACCTTGTACCCGTTTCCAGAAAGGTTAAGTATATCTTAGTTTTGCCAGACCACTGAGCTGATTAACAGCTCTCCTAGGGCTGGTCAGAAGGATTAGATATCTTTTTACGTTGGTTACCTCGCAACTGGACCTACAGCTTATTGTGGCATCCGAACCACATTATATCGAGAAATAAATTTCTAACCACCAGAAATAAATTCATCCAATTCCACGTTGGGAGAGCGGGGAATTGAACTCGCGCTTACCGAATCGGTAGGCGAGCACGTAACCCGTTTCCAGAGGTTCTCGATTTTGGTCAACCTTCCACAACATGCTAATTATACAAACAAAATATTTTTGCACTCAAATTGGCGGAAAACTTTAGTTAATGATAAACCAAGTTGACCTAAAAGAGGACCTGATCAGAATAACAAGTCGTGTCTTCTTGAGTCCTCTTTGGAAGTATTCTATCATTTCGTCACTGATCTCAGTAAGGTTTTGCTCTACATTGCCTTTATCACCAATATGATCTCCAATGTGAGAGTAAGGCGCCATGGTTGGCCATAAGACATTAGAATCCGACACGGAACCTGTAGTCTTTTCTAGTTATTTTGAAAGAAAAACTGGAAAGATGGTATAGAATATTGTGATCAGTTCACTTAACGGATGTTTCCCTTCAAGTGACCAAAGGGTTTTAACCCGGTATGTATCCCCCTTTGCAGCGTGTTTAGTACAAGGGATGACCGTAAAAACATAAACAAAATACTGTAACTGTCATAAAGATAATGACTCCAAAGAAATATAAGTCGTAGATAACGAACCCCGAACTTTGCCGGGAGTCACTATCTAGGAAAGATCCCATTTAACAATGAGCAGACTGGCAGGTCTAGCGCACATCAGCCAATTTCAGCAAATGTGAATATCGTGACAACGC
>NC_087206.1:43247393-43262393 GCF_015104395.2 Macrobrachium nipponense | reverse complement strand
TAGGGCTGGCCCGAAGGATTAGATATTTTTACGTGACTAGGAATCAATTGATTACCTAGCAACGGGACCTACAGCTTATTGTGGAATCCGAACCACATTATATCGAGAAAGGTATTTCTATCACCAGAAATAAATTTCTCTGGTTCCGCGTTGGCCGGGCCGAGATTCGAACTCGGACCATCGAATTAGTAGCCGAGTGCGAAGTCCACTCGGCCAACGTGGGACTAGTAGGCCTGTGTACATGATAAGGTTATGAAGGGGGTCGATACTTCTTCACTTATCTTCCATGACATGTATCTGTGAGGGTAGTCAGATCTTTATTTGATGAACTCCAGGAGAAATTTCAATGGCCTCCTAACGAATCATGAGACCAAATACATCAAATTAGTGGTTGCTGGTATACTCGAGGAGAGCTCAAGAGCGTGTGAATAAGACCAGATTTCTAGCATCTGAAAGGCAAGGAAATAAAAAGTAAATATATAGTGGATACGCTATTTCCTGTTTATTGTTCTCAGCATGCTTCCTGAAATAAATTTGAAGTTATTTTCGGCTAACAATTGGCTTGAAAGATTTAAGGGGGTCAGTGCTGGGGAGAATTTCCTCAAAGAAATATATGAGTCCGATACGGGGGGGAAAAGGACTTTCATCAAGTCAGAGAAATCAATATTGAACTTATCACAATACATTCTCGCCATTTCCTATGATGTCATCAAAGAGAGAAAGGAAACGCGATGTCAAATCAGGATTCTTTTTGAACTTGAGGAGAAAAGCCTCCTTCTCTTTCTCACTCATCGGAGAACCGACAGACTCTCCGTCGGGATCCTGGGAAGCAATGCAGCTGGAGGGTCCTTCAGATGCTGTAAGCAAGTCGTTGGTGTAGAACTCATCTGGGATGTCCTCGCTTTCACTGAGGATGGCCGGCAAAAAAGCCATTGCCCAAAATAGGCCATAAAGACGTTTGCTTTCGTATTCATCCGCAAGTTCACCTCTGGTGAAAGGCATGGCTAATCCCCCACAATCCATGACACTCTTGAAGGATTCATAGTAGACATCCAAGTAGTAATTGAGGTTCGATTTCCTCTCGTGGCCCGTTAGGCTGATGCAGAACAGCAACTGTATGTCAGCTGCGAGAGAAGCAAAGCGAAGAAGTTGCAGATCAACCAACATTGCCTCAATGGGGTTTCCTTGGTCGTCATACCTGTGGTCAAAGGGGAATCATATGAGAGCATTCTATTCACCACGATGATCGCAGTCATTTAAAGCAAAATCTTCTCTTCGTCAATGCAAACTCAACAACTGATTTAAGGTGAAGGAACTTCTTCATCCACTCGTATGGTTTGCCATAATACTATGTACGTCGTAAAATTTGCTATAAAAAAAGAAAAAAGAAACTTTTCAGACCACGCGAGATTACACATAATATTAAAAACTTAATGGATAGTATTTACTTTCGACTTGGCATTTCCTTAAAACAAAGAAACAGTAAGCCACGAAAGCACAAATAATAGAATTAGAGGTCTAATAGTAATTTTTCTTCAACTTTATAATCAGGTATTTTTGTGTATATATATATATATATATATATATATATATATATATATATATATATATATATATATATATAGATATACCCTTGATTTCAAAGTACTTTTATTTGTGCTGTTATGGCTCACTGTTTCTTTTAATAAAAAGCAGAAGGTCCTATTGAGAACCTTCGTTTTATCCTTATTGAAACTGTTAACGTTAAGAGACATAATTCAAGTAAAATTAAAGAACTTCCAGATTACTTTATGAAAGCTATGACTAATATAAACAATGATTTATACCTGAAAGAATATTGTTATTCCAGCAGTCGCCATGGCAAATGACAGCAAATTTCGTGTTGTTGTCTAATTGCCTCATCCATGTCCCTCGTAAGCGTGCGGCATGAGATCCGTTAACCACTGAATGGCCTGCTGGTAACCTTCAAACTCCTTCAGAGCAATAATTGTTTCCTGCATATGCTTTATCCAACAGACCTGCAGCCATTTTTTGAACATCCTCAGTTACATCAAAGCAATCCTTATTCAGATATGGAAATTTGACATCGAGTTGCTCATAGCCGCCTCTACTCTGAAGCAACAAAGATGCAGCATGTAATCTGGCCATTTCCTGGAGCACTAGAGTGGTGTGGGCCTTGTCTAATGGGGCTTTGCGTTCACGAGTTTGAAATCCACGAATTCTCAAGTCTTCTAAATAAATAACCTGATCTCCAGGCTCACATATAGCATAGTAACACTCTGGAACTCTTAGACGCTGGAGGCCACGAGAAATCAGTTCCTCGCCCAAGAGAGGGACGATTTCTTCATAGACTCTGCATTCTTTCACGAAGGCGTAATCGATGCTCTCGCTGAAAGTCTTAGTTGATTGGGGGGCCCCAAGCTTAGCAATGAAAGAAGTAGAATATTCGTTGCCATCCAGTTGGTACTTTATATCAACGCTAGTCACAACTGAGACATAATTATCACCTTTAGCTGTAAAATTCTTGACGGTCCATGAGACAATACGAGCACCAGAGCCCTTAGCCTTGTGTAAAGAAACAACATTTATATTGTCTTCTGTATCAGCTTCTTCGTCACTGATCCGTGAGTTTGCTGGGAGTTACCCACTGTAAAAGAACATTATGAAAATCAATTTTTCTACAAGAGAAAAAATATTTTTCTAATTCAGAAGCAAACATAGCAGTTTTAAGCTGTTAAACAAGAACTCTGTTTATGTTAGTATTTTACAAATGTAGTTTTACAGTACATTGTATTCTGTTAGATATAATAAATCTTGAATCATAGAAACTTAACTCATTTTAATTTTAATAGCTTTCTGAACAACAAACGAGTTTTACAGCTAAAATGAACGCATAAGTGTAACTTAAAAAAATTTTAATGACTTCACTTTTGGAATGTGTTGAAAAAGGAAAAAGTGGAGAGTATACCTGTCAAGGAAAGAGAGAGAGAGAGAGAGCAGAGAGAGAAGAGGAGAGAGAGAGACTGAGACGAGAGAGAGAGAGAGAGAGAGAGAGAGAGAGAGAGAGAGAGAGAGAGGGTGATGAGAAGGGAGAGAGTAGCCCTAGAAAGGATTCAGATGACAAGAAACAGAAAACGTAGAAGTTCCTGTTTACTAATGTTATCGCACACAAGAACTAACTATCTGACCCCCTATAAAGAAACAAGGCGTTATCCAACCTTCAGCTTACGCGTGCAAGATTTTCCTCTCATGCATAAGCTGTAAACATTATATTCCTAACTTAACGTGAAGTGGTCTTCGTAATTAATACTCATACTTAATACTACTTATAGTAACAACAAGGATCAAGTAAAAAGGACACAAATTATACACATTTATATACTCTCAGTTATAAGTGGAAATACAAAATAATCGATCAGAAACAGACCCTAAATCAGTACACCAAATAAATTAAAATGTACTGAAATCTACAGTCAAATGGAGCCTTGTTTCATCAACAAAAATTAAAATAAATACGCTATATTTCATCAGAAATAAATTTTCTGTACTGTTTAACACAATCATTATTTTTTTTTTTTTTACATTTGCATTCTAATAAATAATGATAAATATCCTATTGTAAAATTTCTACAAATTCAACTCAACGCGAAACGCCTTTTACTGACCTTTTTAGGTTTTTCCATAGGTCTTCCCTAACAACCCCCCCCCCCCCCCCCCCCATCCACCAACAATAATAACGACAACAACAAAGTAGTTTGTAGGGTTATCCCAAAGTAAGTGATAAAATACCTACGTTCTGATTTGTCAGTAAGCTTCCAGCCACAATTTAAGGACAGAGTAATACGATTACCTAGTAGCTTTTTCATCGGAATTTTGCCAAGATCGATAGTAAATGAAAATTCAGTGCTCTTCATTCTCATTTGGAATTTAGCTTACATGACTCTTTTCGTTAAATTCACTCTTTTTTTCCATGAATAAGTAGAAAAGACACATAAAATTTGAAATATGTGGAAAAGGATGACATACTTTTGCGTTCCTCTTCATGATAGTGGAATACCAGTAACGCTTACAAAGTAAGTCAGTAAAACTCTGACAAACTTTAGAGAGAGTCATGAAACAGATTTTTTTTATTGATGCTCGCTAGATGAGACACCTAAAATCTCCCTCAAGCAGCCTGTAAAAGGACCGTTCAGCTGCAGCCTGCTCCAGTTGTGCAGTTCACTAGAAACACTCCCTCCCGGCTGCTTATTCTAAAATAGAAATTCCTTCTGGGGCATTTTTTGCCATTAATGAAAGAAGTTGGTCATAAGATCGTTGCTTTTATAAGCACCAGGTGTTTGTCTAACAATGAATGCCTGCTCCTGAAAGCAATTCCTTTCTGCATAATTTTGTCGGCTTCATGAACTGGTCTCTTTCAAAATCAAAGACGACGTTCATCTGTGTCTTCTAGTATCCTGACAGGACTTTCCACTTCCATCCAAATAGGTTCTAGTCATCCATCGACGCCCAGAAGTTGACCCTGACAACGAAGTATGGACATGAAAAGCCAGCCTCATTCCTCACAGCCATTTCCTTCGTCCGGTCATCTTTGCCCACAAGAAGCTTTACCATGTTAAGCTAATTTAGCGCTTCTGATGAAAGAAGAAAATTGAAACTTGCTGGTAAGGAAGCCATTGTATTTGGACCAAAATCACCAATGAAGTGTTGCTCATATCTGCTATTTTCAGGAAACATGACCAACATAAACTGGGTCACATTCATCTGGCAGACTCATATCATACTAAGAGATCCCTGGGGGAGTGTAAGTAGACGATGGCTAATGGTCTGCAAGTAACACAGTATACATCTAACTTTCAGTGAAATTCGTCATCATATTTATGTATTAAAAAGCAAAGGAGGGGGGGAGCCGGCATTTGTAGTCTGTTCACTTATTATAATGAAAAATATTTTAGAAACAGGCATGTTTTTTTAACACTAATCTCTCTTTCTCTCTCTTCTTTATGGTTAACTGTTCACACTTTAGTGGAGTACCGCTAATCGTTCCAACCTTTCAGATGGTTGTGACCACTGTAACAAAAACGCTGTGAAGGCTTTATTCGTGCTTTCCAATTTAATTCTCCACAGTAGCCGTCCTCATATCTCCCATGATTGGAGTTTTAACAAGGAGACTTCGCCTTTAAGAATCTAATCTTGGAGTGTCTGCTACTAATTTTGGAAACATAGTTAAGTAGGCTTCAACTGAACTACAGTTTTCGTATTATTATTATATTATTATTATTATTATTATTATTATTATTATTATTATTATTATAGTAACTCCACGCTAAGAGTTTATTATCAGCATCATTATCCACACTTTTAATCTTGAATAATATGTATAATTCAAACTCAGAACTTCGAAATTAGCAACAAGGATGTAACTATGGAAGGGATAGTTGCGGTGTTTTGCGTTTATCAAAAGATCAAACAAAATTACATTTAACTCCCCAGTCCGAAAAAAAAGTTATGCTTTTACATTTTATCCTACTATAGACACGGTGCTCTATTGCACTTGTATCGCGAAACTAACGTCTTCAGTAATAAGATTATTTCTGTGGTGATCGGGAGTAATTCCTATTTCTTATGCGGTTTAACCTTGAATAATCGACGCAATTTCAACGTGAGAGTCTCGAAATGTGATGTGGGAACAAACTTTTCATGACGTCACTCACACTGCCGTTACACTTCCCGTCCCAGGCTGAAACGAGTGAAATCCTTTGAGCCGCGGCCCACCAAACTTTAACCACGGCCTGGTGGTGGCCCGTCCTATGGCTAAATTTAACCTTAAATAAAATAAAAATTTCTGAGGATAGAGGGCTGCAATTTAGCATGTTTGATGACTGGAGAGTGGATGATCCATTTGTAGTACTCTAGCCTCAGCAGTTTATAAGATCAGAGGGTGGACAGAAAAAGTGAAGGCTGATAGACAAATGGCCATCTCAATAGTTATCTTTTATAGACAGAATACTAAAAAGTAAAAACCCTACATTCCAGATCGCAAAAAAAAAAAAAAAAAAAAGGATGCTTGCTATTTTTTTTCTCACGTGTTACAAGGTTACAAGGAGTGACAAGGATTAGCATATCTCAAAGACTTGTTAGTACATCCGAGGAGACAGCGTGTGCTTACTCATCTGTAGGAGCAGGTTTTACTGTGCATTCACAGTGTCCTAATGTTTTTGTCTAGCTAGCTTTCTTTTAAACTCTTCCACACTGTTGCTGTTTACAACTCCTGGTGGCAGTTTATTTCACGTGTCACATATCTTGTAAGTAAAGAAGTTCCCACAGTGGGATGCGTTGTATCTATTCGCCTGGGTAAGTTTATCAGAAATACGTGGAGATTCCAATCATTAAAGATATGTTAACAGTAAAAAAGAAAGAAAAAAAAGCAATACCGGTCCCTTCTGCAGACACTGGCCTTGGGGGTCGAAGCCTCTCAGTGCATTGGCTTTCAAGTTATTATTACCGAAATAAACGCCGTGTGGCAGAATCACAGTATACATGAGTCAGGAACATGAATACGGTATTCGTGAAAGGTAAAGACATAAAACCTAATACAAACCTACAAAAATACCTTCCCACTTGCTGTAAGCAGCTCGCATTCGTACTTCATACAATAGAAAATTTGCAGAAATTAATTGTACGCATTTATGCTTACATAAACACAGACGTGCTAATTTCTCTGATACATAAAACGAATTTGCACTGGAATGTAATTTAACTAAATAAATGGCTGTATATCCATACATACGTATATACACATTAGTTTGCACTTTTGCATGTGTAATTGTGTAGTACGTGTGAGCGAGTGAATGAACATATCTTCTTAAGTTCGTGTAATCGTTAATAGTCAGACCTTACAGTTTTGCTCTGCAAGTTCTAGCATTACAAGTCTGCAATTCACTTCTATTCCTTGTTTTGGACCGACCTTTCATGACAATGGCTACTTAGAAGAATAACAGGATGTCAAACCGCTTACTTACTTCTTCCTGTTTGTAGATTCGCCTCGCAACTTTTCTTCGTAGACTACATACAATTTCACATCTTGTGGTAAAATCGTAGACGCTACTTGTTCTTTCTTTTTGGCAATAAAGACGTCGTCTGCGTTTACTCTCGACGAAAGGCTTGACACAGACTTTGTCGACACAAACGTCCTGAGATGAGACTTGTTTCGGAACTTGCTACGAGCGTGGACTGATGATGATGACTTCAATGTTCAAGCCATCAAAATAGCCACTAAGCAACTCGTTTATCTAGTCCCTCCCTTTGGGAACCATGGAGATAATCAGATGAAACACTTTGTTTATCTCCAAATCGTATATACAAGTATTAATCAAACTGATAATTTCTATTTGCTTAAGAGACAATTACTATTAAAGTCTTGGTGAAATATCTAATGAAAATCGGCAATAACCGCAATCAAAACTTTCAGGAATCCCTTCCTGCTGCCCTCTTATTAATGGGAAAAAATATACTGACCAAATGATAAATGTAGCGGCCCAATTTGGAAAACAGGTTGACAGATACAGAGAGAAACTTAAATAAGTTGACTCCTCTTGGGCATAATGATTACGTCGTTATATTCCAAGCATCAAGGGAACTGTTTAGCATATACATCGTCATCACTTGTTGCGAATTAATTTATCATTCTGCATGCAAACAAATAATAAAGTACAATGTACTGATTAATCCATCGGTGAAATAACCACCTCTTCATGAATTGCAAGAAAATAAAACTTTTCAAATTAACAGCATTCCTTGATGGACGAATAAACATCGTACCTCTGACAAAAGTTATCGATGCCAGGCACCACCACGAAAATAATAGTCAACGAACTGGCGTTGGTAATCGGCTCCCAGGCCACAGCCGCACACAATCGTCACCAACAATCCCCCCCCTCCCCCCCCCCCGCCCCTTGGTGTAATACCAACTTGTGTGACGAGTCACGAAAAAAATGAACGATCAGTTTTATAGCATGCGCTCCGGTTTTTATTTATCCACATTTTGAACACCATGATTTATTGCTAAAAATGTTGCCGTTCACTGGGATTTAAAGTTAGTATTTTATTCTACTTCTCTTCTCTGAGAATTTATCTGCATAAATGACCATCTCACCAGTCAGAATACACAGTGAGGGAACCACATTTTTAAGCTGTATTATGGGAGAATCCCGTGCTAGCACAAGGACAGCTCAGCCTAACATTGTCCAACAACCACATGCAAGTCGAAGAACGGACCCAAGGGAGGAAGGCGACTGCCTTAGCAATGAAAATGATCTGGTTATGACCTTCCCACTTGTGGGTTGTGTCAGCGCACTAGTTCAGTCCAGAATTCTATAGGCTAGATAAGTGAATGACATCGCAGGATATCATATTAGAACTGCAATGGCGTTCTCAATCGAATGTGAATTCAAAAGTTAACACATTTCATGGAGGCATCGAAAGAAATAAATGCATATATCGATTTATCAGCAGCAGCAGGTAAACAAACATTATTATTATTATTATTATTATTATTATTATTATTATTATTATTATTATTATTATCATTATTATTATACGACGTAATTCACTAAGTCAATAAGCAGAAGGGGATAAAGCATGTAACCTTTAACCCAGCAGACTTGAGAAGAACTGGAAGGTAACATTCTTGAGCTAAAAAAATATATCTATATATTTGATAGTATTGTCATCATTACAGTAAACACTCAAAGTGATTGTCATTAGCTTATGAGAGGAAGCTTCCACAGAAAAGACTGCTTATTTTTAAAAATACATCGATAAAAAGAAAACAACCGATGACAATACGCTGACAAAGTGATATGTATAATGAACACCACTTTAAGCCTAGAAAACTTGGCAATGATACCTGACATTTCTGTTATTAGCCTTTTGAACGTTCACAACCACAACCTAACCAAGGAATTCAAGTCTTTGGGTTGGCTGAATGATGCGACAAAGGTTCACCCTATGTGGATGCTTATAATCTGCAAAGTGAGTACACGCACTATAGCCGCAAGCAACAAGTCTGAAGGTCCACTGACCATGACTTTAATGAATGAGGTGCAGACACAAGAGGAGCTAGTGAAGTTCCCTTTTGAAATTATGCTTTAGCTGGTGCGCTGGTAATATGGAGAGATGCTGTCTAAAGTGAATACAGTCTTGGATCGATGGAGCGAGCATCTTAACATTTTACTGAAAGTGGAAAGCAGAAGAGATTCAGAAGCGAGTACTACGACATTGGGAATGTTTAGGGGAAGACCCGGGAAGTTAAGAGTATGCTGTTGGATTTTACTGATGAGGAGTGAGTCTGGCAACTGGGACATTGAAAAACTGAAAGACACTGAGCGGTAATGGGATTTCTTCAGCGAGGTTTCAGGCGACTTGCTGTGGTCTGTTGGTGACAGAGCCACGTGTAACTGACCATGGGTTGTAAAGTTGATATGGTGAGAGGAAGGTTCCACGGGACTTGATGAGAAAAGCGATGATTCTTCTTGCTGAAGCTAAGCTACAGAAATATAACAGGGGTATAACATTACTCAATATACATGAAGAGGAAGACAGATAATAGGATGAACATTTATAGTTTCAACAAGGAAGAAGTTTTATGGATTAAGAGTTTTAAAATATACACTATAATATATATATATATATATATATATATATATATATATATATATATATATATATATATATATTACATATCCATATATATATATATATAAGTATAATATCTGATACATATATATAATATATATATATTTTTTATATATAAAAAATATATATATATATAATATATATATATATATATATATATATAGATATATATATATAATATATGTATCATATATTATACATTTATATATATATATATATGTATATGTGTGTATAGATATATATATATTATATATTATATATATATTATATATATATATATATATATATATATATATATAGTATATTTTAACAACTCTTAATCAGTAAAAAAAAAAAAACTTCTTCCTTGTTGAAACTATATATATATATAATATACACATATACATATATATATATTATATATATATATATATAATGTTATAATATATGATACATAGATATATATATAGAATATATATATATATATATATATATATATATGAATTATATATATATATATATATATATATATATATATATATATATATATATATATATATATGTTCATATATTTTATACTTATATATATATATATGTATAGTGTGTGTATATATATGATATATATATATATATAATATATATATATATATATATATATATATAATATCTAGTGTATATTTTAACAACCTCTTAAATCCCCAATAAAAACTTCTTCCTTGTTTGAAACTATAAATGTTCACCTATTATCTGTCTTCCTCTTCATGTATATTGAGTAATGTTATACCCCTGTTATATTTCTGTAGCTTAGCTTCAGCAAGAAGAATCATCGCTTTTCTCATCAAGTCCCGTGGAACCTTCCTCTCACCATATCAACTTTACAAACCCTGGTCAGTTACACAAACCTCCTCCAGGTGTGTTCTGCACAATGACACAAGCAATCAAAGAGTGTCCTCTCTTCTTTCATCACCTATCACCAAGGCCATATACATCATACGCTACGAACACACATACAGACACGCCTTGCAAAGTGCCTAGCAAAGATCAGCCCAAGCATGTGATCTCTGAGGTGTCGCCAACCTCAGATCGCATAGGTCATCATTCCTGGCTGTTTTTCATTTCAGGATTCTTCGAGGAGCCAAGTGCTTGTCACTAAGCACCTGTCTCCAGCCGTAAAAAGCTGAGATTAACAATTCACTACCACACCTTTTTTAAGATATATAATATATATTATTATAATATTATATAATATAATATTATATTTAATATATTATAATAATATATAATATATAATATTATAATATATTATATATATTAATATATATATATTATATAATAATATTAATATATTATAAGTATATATTATATATATAATATATATATATATAACTTATATTATATAAATATAATATATATAATATAATTAATATATATTATAATAATTATATAATATCTTATATATATATATATATATAATATATATATATTATTTATATTATATATATAATTATTAATATTAATATATAATATAATAATATAATATATATATATATATATATATATTATAAATATAATTTATATAATATATTATTATTATATTATATATATAATAGTATAATATAATTATAATATATTATATTATATATATATTATAATATATATATATATTATAATAATATATTATATATTTATTATATATAATAATATAATATAATATTATATATATATATATATATATATTAATTATATATAATATGATTAATATTAATCTATATAGTAATATATAATATATATATATAATAATATAGTATTAAGTTATATATATATAATCTCTTAAAAAAGGTCAGAGGCTTGGGGTAGTGAATTGTTAATCTCAGCTTTTTCCGGCTGGAGACAGGTGCTTAGTGACAAGCACTTGGCTCCTCGAAGAATCCTGAAATGAAAAACAGCCAGGAATGATGACCTATGCGATCTGAGGTTGGCGACACCTCAGAGATCACATGCTTGGGGCTGATCTTTGCTAGGCACTTTGCAAGGCGTGTCTGTATGTGTGTTCGTAGCGTATGATGTATGGGCCTTGGTGATAGGTGATGAAAAGAAGAGAGGACACTCTTTGATTGCTTGTGTCATTGTGCAGAACACACCTGGAGGAGGTTTGAGAACGCCCATCATAAGATGGATTCATGGCACCATATAAGAGAATGGGTTCTCTAAGACTAATGACTATTAAAATGGCGTAGTTAATCAGACAGAGAGATTTAATGGGGGTATTTACTTAAACCTGTTGCAGGAGAGGAAAATGACAGTTTAAGGTTTTTTGGGGGTTCAGACTTTATTCATTTAACTCCATTTTAGTGTATTCATTTTGTTCCACGTTAATGTTAGCTAGTTTGGGCAATAAAAAGTATATTTTTGTATCTACGAGGGTTTATTAGCCTAGTCTTCCATTTCAGTTTCAGCCACGGAGATGTAGGCAGTTGCTTGTTAGAAGTTTCTTTCATTTGTCTAAACGAGTATCATTTAGCTCTAAAAACTCCTTTAAGAGTTTGGTGGCAGTGTTAAAAGGTTTTTATAGGCTGTAGGTACGCTTCTGAAGAGACTATAGATAGATTAGGCATATTTTTTGGAAGAATGTTTGTTATTATGTCACGGGCAACTCGCATTATTGCTGAGTTCAGGCATAGATACTCGGGGGTGTGGCTGTGTGGCATATCAAAGTGTTTACAGGGTATTGTGAATGGATTACATGCATCTGCAATGGGTAAACAAGTTCAGGCTCCAGTTCTATGAAGATGTGAGTGTATAATATCTTTCCTCTCCTTTCATTTTTTTTTTCTTTTTTTATTGGTGTTAATTTACTCAAAAGTGTGTTTTTATTTTGATGTCCCTCAAGATTCGGTGGACATTGGTGGTTTTGTGGTAAGATATACGGGGATAATTGGTATTGTGGGTTACGCCCTTGCGCGAGAAAGAGAGAGAGAGAGGCAGGCGTGTGAACTGGTGCTAAGTGAAGCGGTTTTCTCTCTAACTTCTTTTTTTTTTTTTTGTCTTCTCCCTGTTTTTTATTTTATTTTTTATTTTTTTTGTTCCCGGCACGGCCTTGTATTTCATATTAACAGCTGTTCATATGGTGGCTTGCTAGGTGCGGTGCATGTTTATTTTTATCTATTATTGGTGGATGATTATTATTAATTTTTCTGGATTGGGATTTGTGTGTGCATAAATATATTACTGTTACTGAGGTCAGGGAAGATTGAGAGATATAAGGGCTTTCATAAAGAGAGCAAAATGGCTGACGCAAGTGGTACGCAGACTCTGCTTCACCGGATTACAAATGTTAATGCGTGTGTGAGCCCATTCCGTGGGGTTGTGGACGGAGCTCTTTCACAACCGGTGCAAATTTTTATTGAAGGGGTGAATAATTATTTAAGAGCCAAAGGGATTACAGATGATATAGAGGTGCTCACAGAGGCGAAAGCCTTGTTAGATTTCAATAAGGGTGATCTTTTCTTCCGTTGTCGGAGCTTTCAATATGCAAAATGCCGGTCATGGACCGATTTGCAAGCCTTTTTAAGAGCAGCTTATGGCTCAAAGGAACACGGGGATATGGTGAGAGCTTTAACCCCTTCGCCACTGGCCTGCTACATTGCTGCTAATGCTTGCATACCGCATGAGACCCCCTGTCGACCGCGAGTATCAATCATTACTTGCTCCCACTAAATTTTATGTTATTCATATTTTTCCTTCATATTCTTATGTGAAAACATTGTGTGTATGGATATCAATGAATATTTTTTACCCCATTGTCAAAAAATTACAAAAAATATAGTAAGAATATCGGAAAAAATAGGAATATTTAGTAGAAAAAGTAATTGCAGAAGTAGGAACTGTTATAAAGTAGTAGAAATAGCAGTAAAGTAATAGAAATAAAGTAGCAGAAAAAGTAGTAAAGTAGTAGTAAAATAGTAGTAGTGGTAATAGCAGTACTAGTTCTTACTGAAAACTGTTATTCCTAGGTTTCATACAGAAACAGCATATACATCAATGAATGTTTAGGCAGCTGGTAATAATAATAATAATAATAAAACAGTAATAATAGTAATAATAATAATAATAATGATAAAAAAGCAACAGCATCTCGTGACCAATACGTATATACATATGGGCAGTTTATTCACATTATCATCTGCCAGCTATAAAAAACACATCTCATCACAAGTAACAGGCCTCCATAGAAGTCCTTTCACCTTACGCTTTCCTGTTGAATGAAAGTACTACTCTGCCCGAGCATTCATCCATTCACACAATTTGTCAATTACATCACCACAAAAAAGGAAAAAAAATGCATCACGTAAGCAGATGAAATCTGGTGTATAAGCAGGAATCACATTGCCACCCTCCGTGAATCAGGGGGGTGGGTCTGGGCGCAAGTCACAGATGGATCAGTTATGAACTGCCAGCCTTCATCGACAAGAGGTTCAATGTCTTCCAAACACTCGTTGTCACTGTCAACCTCTAAAAAATTATCACTATAATCATCATCTGATAGATTTGGCAGGTACTCAGACCCTGACTCTGAAACACTATCATCTGACATGATACTGAAAAAAAAAAAAAAAACATAAAATAACTGCAATCAAAAGGGAAAAAGATTTGGAATTCAAATCTACATGGTTTACGGACAAAATCGTAATCATCCTTCTCAGATAATAGCCTGAGGCGCACTGGTATATGTTGGCCAGTACCCCTCCTAATATCCCATATGAAAATGACGTCACGACGTCCATCGGATGCTCATTGGTTAGAATGAAATTGTGGTGGAGCTTCATCACCTCTCTCGTACACAAATACTGTGTCTGGAAACCATCCAAGCTAAAGAAAACGCTTTGCTTTTCGAGGAGGGATGAAAGACGTACACGCGTACGTCCCGGTCTTTTATTACTGTACCGTAAAAGACGTACATGTGTACGTCCCAGTGCTGAAGGGGTTAAGAGGGCACAACTAGCCTTATTGAACATAGCTCAAAGCTTTTTGACTCAGTGGAAGAATGGATACAAAAATTGAAAACTTCTAAGTGAGTTAGTGGGGGAAATGACTCACTTGACAATTTACATAAACTGATCCATTTTGCAATGCTATTACACGACGTACCGGACACAATAGTGGACAGTTTTGATGAAAAGATTGAACCTACATCAGACGAAGAATTAATTTATGCCCAAATTCAGAAACATATGTCTAAATGTCCCACTGTAGATAGTACATTTTTTAATGCGACCGGTCCGAGAAATACGGTGCATAGAGACACAGAATTTTCTTCTCCCCGTTTGT
>NC_087206.1:43214313-43246893 GCF_015104395.2 Macrobrachium nipponense | reverse complement strand
CACCCAAAGCTAACTGTCAACACAAATTTTAGTTGCAAACGTAACAGTCGCCATGAACTATCACCACAACGGTTCATACACAAAAACCCGAAAGCAAAATTTGATCGGTCCTTTACATGGTAGACACAAGTGTCAACCATGTAAAGTCCTTGGGCCACCTTTGCCGGAGCGGCACAGCCACCCCGACAAAGGTGGCCCCATTTACTTAGTAAAATTTAAGCCTAGACACCTTAAAACAACATACTACGTTAATCTAACTTTCAAGCAAGTCTGACAAAACTAGGTTAATAAACTTAATAAAAACCGAGGACACCTTTGTATTAACCAAATCTACTTTAAAATAAATCTTACAAAACTAGGTTAATGAAACTGAGCCGACACCTAGTATTAACTAAATACTAACTTTAATTAAAGCCTTATAAAAATAATTAAAATAATTAAAAAAATTAATAAGTTACAGCTACTACTAAAGTAACCATTTAACATACAAATTATCCTTAAGCGTAAAAAATAAAAATTAATTTTCGATCATTAACTCCTCTAAAACTTGAGTGCAAAATTCCACTTACTTCATCTTCATGCAATGTGCCATTTGACGAGTATTTTAAGACACATGGAATTTTAAAAATTCCTGCGATAAGCCTAGGATCTCCAGAGTTACGCCAACGAACCTGTAAAAGTGACCTTAAGGCAATAAGCCATTTGCAGTGTATTTCCAAAACTAGTATGCTTAGAGATTCCTGCGATAAACCATGGCAATCTTCGTTTCACCAACCTTATAAAAGTGACTATCTTCAGGCAGTATCGCGCCATTTCCCGATTATCTGCAAGATATCTAGTTTGGTCATTCCGACATGACTAATCAATCTTCTAGAGTTTCTCCAGCTAACCTGTAAAATTGAATAAAATTTTAGACACTTTATGGACTGAGAACAGTCCAACTTAAATGATTTATATCAAATGCTCCTTTGAGGGTACAATATAAGGAAAACTTCACACCAACGAATCTCCACAGACTAAGAAGCTTAACTGTAGGTACCACGTAAAAATCACTACCAGGTACAACGAAGACCCATAACCTAGCAAACATAACATTACTTCGAGTAACCAGGCTTTACACAAGAATTTTCTCTAGATCCAAAGCATAGACAATAGCATATACGCTGATCAAATTCAACTTCTCCGTTTTCACATTTAAGACTATATTTATTCAATGTCAGCCATTTCAACAGAACTCGGTTTCAACATAATACTTACTCGAACATGGCCCATGGGACAATCGTTCTAAATGCAACCGAAATTTCGACGGCTCACTACCGACAAACACCAACGAAGATAACTAATATAAAGACAGAGACTTTGCCGAGCACGTTTCGGCAATCGGCATACAATAGCGCCACCAAGTCATGGACTCTGTAGGTAGGTAAAAGCTCTGCCTGTCACAATTCCACCCATGGACACTGGTGAAAGAGTAAGCACAGAAATGGATCATTTCTGTTAAGGGGTCTGTAACGTTTTATCAAACTTGAATTTCCATTGTCGAATGTCAGAGTTTTCTTCCTTTTCGGTTTAACTTCGTTGATAATCGGCAACTGTAATTTATCTGTGCAGTATGTTATTGTTCATTGAGCGAGAGAGTGGGCAGTGAAGGCGAATTCATTTCATACTTTTATGGTAATATGGTAATAAAAGGAGAAAATGTAGCTCTGGTCTACGAAAGAATGAGAATTTAAATTAGATAACAGATAATTTGAGGTTGTAAACTAAACGCCTTGCTCGTACTAAAATCAGGAGCATGAAGATACGGCGGTCGGTATCAAGTCACAAAAAGAGAGAGAAAAAAAGTCAGAATAAAAGTCATAATTTTGGTTAGGAAGAAAAGTCACATTAATTTAGTCTTCTGTTTATGTTTCTTACGGTAATCCCCAACAGGCTTATACTATACACTCCTCTCGTAGTAGCCATCTTGCTTGGTGAGACGTACCAGCGTGAAGTCAGATTAATCAACAGATATCACAAGTTTAACATACGACTAGAATTTGAGAAATATCTAGAAGTGTTCATGAACTATCGGTGATAAGATTAGTGTGAAAATAGTAGGATAAAGCGTCTTCTAAGTTAGTTTATCAAGTGTAATACTATAAATCAGAACAAGAGGGCAGTAAGTTCCAACTGCGGGAAGAGGTGGCGTAATTTGGCGTGTTTAGCAGATTCGCAATACGATGAGGTAGCAGGAAGGGAACTGGCATTTCTCATCTATGAAATCAGCAACAGTCCTAACCAAAAAGATACAAAAGCATTCATAGATATATTAGAAGGATATAATCCTTCAAACTGGAACAAATCTAATGAAAACATCTTGAAAATAATTGAAGAAGTTCCAAATAAAATCCAAGTGGTCAAGAGACTCATAAAGAAAATATACATAAACCAACATATTCCGACAAAGAAAATGAATAAGGTGAATCTTGTGAATATCCTAATTGATGCATTAGGAAAAAGAATGCCAAAAGCATGCAAACTGTGTAAGGTTTGGTATAGCATAGTCAATCCACAAAACCTAATCAGAAAATGTGCTGCATGCAACATCCGACCCATCCACAGTGTGCTGAGGTAATACAAGATTTGAGAAAAGATACAAGAATTTTTTGTTCAACATGTCTATCATGGATAGACAATGTTATTAAATCAAGATTGAATGTACAAATAGTTGAGGATGAAGAAGAAGAGGAAGAGAAGAAGAAGAAGAAAAAGAAGAAGAGGAAAACGGAAGAGAAGTAAAGAAAAATGAAATGACAGAAAAAAAAATAAGGAAAACAAGAACAAGATAAAAGTATGGATGCAGAGATACTCATTGATACTACATATGAGGCAATAAAAGCAGCATACCTACGAAGAAATAAATTACCGATATGACAAACAGAAAAGCAAATCCCGAAGAGGCTCTACCCAGATCTACACAATGACGGGAAAGAGGAAAAATAGAACAAGAAAGACAAAAATCTGCAACCTTTTGAAAGAGGGAATTGCAGATTTGGAGAAAGATGTTTACTACAAACATCCTAAGATATGTCAAAACTATGAAATATATGGTAAATGTGCATACTTAGATGGATATGGGGATGATTGCAGAGATCTGCATCCAAAAATATGTAAAAACCTAAAAGAAGGAAAAGGATGTAAGTTCGACAAAAAATGCAAATATATGCACCCTGTAGCCATGAATCATAATCAAATAAATAACCAACCAAGTAATAAAATCCAAAATAAGAAAGAAACAAATAAAGAAAGAGAATCAAGAATATCAGGTAAAAGAGAAAACAAACCACCAATGAGATATGCAGAGGTGGGGTCAGCAAAAAAAATTTCAAAGCATCAGCTCCGAAATTCTACTCAAGAGATAATAACTGTATTTATTATGCAAGAGGATATTGCAGAAACGGAGAAAATTGCAGATTCAGACACAAAATGAATAATTATGATGAAGGAAGAACAAATATTATGGAAAAGTTGGATTTTTTAATGTCAGAATTTCTGGAAATGAAAAAAAGAACAACATACCAGAACAGGAAAGAGACATGGGAAAATCCTTATTACTACCAGTATTAAATGAAGGAGAAAACAGCGCAAACCATCATAGTGATGAATGCGCAGGGTTTAGTTACGAATAACTCAAAAAGAAAAATAGAGTACTTAGAAGAAACTAACCCAAAATGAAAAAGAAAATAGATATAATGAAAATATAAGTGAAACCTGGTATTCCCAAGAGACTGGGAATGATGATCAAATAAAAGGGTTCCAAACTTATAGATCAGATAGAAAACAAAAAATAGGAATCAAGGGGGAACCGCAATATATGGGAAAGACAAAAACAAGGAAAATATATGAGAAATATAGTACTCAGAATGTGAACTAATAGCGGTAGAATTTGAATCAGAAAAATTGATGAACATAGTAATATATAGACCTCCTAATACTAAAGAGTTTGACTTAATAATTGAAAAATTGGATGATATATGTAGAAATCACAAGGACTGGACTATTCTCCTATCTGGTGACTTCAACTTTCCTTTCGTAGAATGGAAAGAACGAATAGGAGATTGTGGTTGTACTTATACATATAAAAAAGAGAGTAATAGTAGTGCAGAAGATAAGAGGCAATTTGAAAAGCTATTAGATATGCTACTAGAATACAACATTCAACAAATAAATCACCTGCCAACAGAAAGGAAAATACTTTAGACCTTTTATTTGTGAACGAGATGAATATGTTAAAGAAATAATAGTTTATAATGCGAGTATTTCAGACCATAATGTCATAGAATTAACAGTTCATTCCAAAGCAAGTGAAAATAGAGATAAGCAAGAAATGAAAAAGTGGGAAGGATATGGGAAATACAACTTCTACAGTAAAAATATAAAATGGTCAGAAATTAATGAAGAATTAAACAAAGATTGGGATAACATTTTCGTAGTGATGACATAAGGGTAAATACGGAGATATTATATAAAATATTGGAGAAAATAGTGGAAAAATATATACCGAAGAAGAAAAGTAAACATCATTCATGCATACCAAGAGACAGAAGGATCTTGTTCCAGAAAATCAGAAAGTGGAAAAAAGGTCTTGCAAAAGAAAAAATGCATTGGAAAAAGTTTAGAACTAAAAAGTAAGATAGAAAAAATGCAGAACAAAAGATTATACAATCAAAAGAAAATGAAAAACGGGACTTGGAAGAAAAAACCCTATTAAATATCAAAGCAAAACCCCAAACTATTATACTCATATGCGAAGAAGATGAATAAAAGAAGAATAGAAATAGGCCCTCTGAGAATGAAGGAGATTAACGAATGAAAAAAAGGAAATTTGCAACATACTGGCAGAACGATATAAGAGAGAATTCACCCCTAGAATAGATAATGAAGATAATGATATAGAAGTAAGGGAAGAAAATAGTGAATATTTAGCTGACATAGAAATTAATGAAGCTGATATTGTGCAGGCAATTAATGAAATTAAAAATGGAGCTGCTGCAGGGCCGGATGGAGTCCCTGCTATTTTGTTAAACAAAGTAGTTCATTCTATCGCAAAGCCACTTGCAATATTATTAAGACAAAGTGTAGATACAGGCAAGATTTATGATGAGCACAAATTAGCATATATCACCCCTACTTTCAAAAGTGGATCAAGACTAGAGGCAAGTAATTATTAGGCCGTGAGTCTAACATCACATATTATGAAAGTGTATGAAAGGGTAATGAAGAAAAATATTATGAAACATTTAATAAAAAATAATTTGTTTAATATAGGACAACACGGTTTCGTACCCGGAAAAAGTACACAAACCCAACTGTTAGTCCACCGTGAGAACATATTCAAAAATATGAAAAGCGGAAATGAAACAGATGTGGTTTATCTAGACTTTGCAAAAGCTTTTGACAAAGTAGACCATAATATATTAGCAAAGAAAATTAGAAAACACAATATCGTAGATAAAGTAGGAAGATGGTTAAAAGAATTTTTACACAACAGAAAACAGATAGTTATTGCAAACGATGAGAAATCGGATGAAACCAAGGTAATATCCGGTGTGCCACAAGGTACGGTGCTAGCTGCAATATTGTTTGTTAATATGATTGAAGACATAGACAGTAATGTTAAGGATTCGGTAGTGAGTAGTTTCGCTGATGACACAAGAATAAGTAGAGAAATTACTTGTGATGAAGATAGGAACGCTCTACAAAGAGACCTTAACAAAGTATATGATTGGGCAGAGGTAAAATAAAAGGATGGTATTTAACTCTGATAAATTTGAATCAATAAATTATGGAGACAGAGAAGGAAAGCTATATGCATATAGGGGACCTAATAATGAAGACAATCACAAATAAGGAAGCAGTTAAAGACCTTGGTGTGATGATGAATAGGAACATGTTATGCAATGATCAAATAGCAATTCTGTTGGCAAAATGTAAAGCAAAAATGGGAATGTTGTTACGGCACTTCAAAACAAGAAAAGCTGAACACATGATTATGCTTTATAAAATGTATGTTCGTAGTCCACTTGAATATTGCAATATGATATGGTACCCACACTATCAAAAGGATATTGCACAAATAGAGAGTGTACAAAGGTCCTTTACAGCTAGAATAGAAGAAGTTAAGGACCTAGACTACTGGGAAAGACTACAATCCTTAAAATTATATAGTCTAGAAAGGAGAAGAGAACGCTACATGATAATTCAGGCATGGAAACAGATAGAAGGAATAACAGAAAATATCATGGAACTAAAAATATCAGAAAGAGCAAGCAGAGGTAGATTAATAGTGCCCAAAACTATACCAGGAAAAAAAAGGAAAGCACACAGGACATTAATCCACTACGCACCAGCATCGATAATGCAGCGTCTATTCAATGCGTTGCCAGCTCATCTGAGGAATATATCAGGAGTGAGCGTAGATGTGTTTAAGAATAAGCTCGACAAATATCTAAACTGCATCCCAGACCATCCAAGATTGGAAGATGCAAAATATACCGGAAGATGTACTAGCAACTCTCTGGTAGACATTAGAGGCGCCTCACACTGAGGGACCTGGGGCAACCCGAACGAACTGTAAGGTCTGTAAGGTAAGGTAAAGGTGGATACATACCATGTTAAAAAGCCTTGGGATCATTATCTAGAAAATATTAATGTGACGTGTTTTTCTTTTCTTTTTTTATCCGTGACTTTTTTACAGGTGACCTTTCTACTTGGATTCGTTGTGAGTAATCTGAACTTTCTATAAGGAAGCGGAGCATGAGCTGGAATATGCAGATAAGAGATTAACTTGTTTGGTGTATGACTTGGTGTGAGACAAGGGTTGGGACGTCTCCAAGACTATATAGTAATTATTATTATTATTAAAGAAAAATAATTTAAATTTTTTATATTGAAATCCCTCCCAGTGGAGATAAAATAGACGATATTAAGTTAAGTATATCTAGGTTTTACTAGACCACTGAGCTGATTAACAGCTCTCCTAGGGCTGGCCCGAAGGATTAGATATTTTTACTTGGCTAGGATCCAATTGGTCATCTAGTAATTTCTATCACCAGAAATAAATTCCTCTGTTTCCGCGTTGGCAGAGCCGAGAATCGAACTTCGGACCACCGGATTGGTAGCCAAGTGCGAAAACCACTCGTCCAACGTAGAACTAATAGACGAAATAAAATATATATAATCATGGAGTGTAAAATGTCGAATCCTAAACATTTTGCTTTAGATATGTTGAAAAAAAAATTTGTGTAACATGAAATAAGTAGAATATAATTTCTAACGCTGAACATTGTACAAAAGGCTTGCAAAACTATTTGAAGATATCCCAAGAAGGTGACAGAAGAGAGTTCATCACAGTCCTCGTACATTATCAAGATCATTTCCCAGATAGCCTACCTTGGGGAGTCTTTAATACTATCACTAAAAACTTTGGTTAGGTGTGATCTTTAGTATATTGCTTATCACACAACTACTTACAGTTGAAAACTCTAGATAAGATTCTTTCACTTTGCAGTTTGTCGTCTTAGTTGTTCGTTACTTGATAATTGTATACTTGACGTGATAGAGAACTGAATAAAAGCCGCGCTTTGAATAACATTAATCATTTATGTATTACACTTGATTCTATACAACGAATCTTCATTGCACAGAACATAGGGATATCTTATGAGAGATTCTGAGGTTTAGTCGATATATTGAAGATATCTATCTTTTTTCTGTTTTTATACCTTTGCGAAACGACCCAGTACTCTGACAAGCAATGACATCACAAAGATTTTATTTATTTATTTATTTATTTTATTTTACTTTATTTTATTTTTTTGTCAGTACACCAATCTATTCGAGAAACAATTTACGGTTGACAACGGCCTTTTTTCGTCAAGTAAAGGCGAGTTTTCTCTTGATTGACGCCTAGACCATGGTTTGCTTCATGTATATTAGGGGTGGAACAATGCATGCTGCTGATTCTTACAGTATTTGGAAGCAAATATAACGGTAAATTTAGGATTACTTTTATTTGAAACAAAACAAGGGAGGTTGCAGGTTGTTGTGAGGGTGGCTGGTAATAAAGTCGCATGAAAAACATCCACAAGAAAAGTCACAATTTTGGCTATAAAAGAAAGTCACAGAATTTATGGTGGCCGGTAATAAAGTCACAGGGAAAAATTCACACTATTTCTTTGGGGTCATCATCTTCATGATATTTACACCATTTTGTTCGTTTTTACGATCATCCCCAATGGGCTTGTACTTCTTTCCCACCGTTGTCCCTCCGGTTGCCTGATTCGCCTTTCCTTACAACATCAGAAATAGTTTATTATTTAGCAAAGGTATTTATGGCCGCATGCCCCTGATTTCCAACACCACATTATTGGCGTTGGGCCTAGCCTTTTTACTAAAAGTAAACTGAAAGGCAGCAGGGTTTCCTCAACAAGTGCTGAGGAGGTGGCCTAGGCCTTTTTACTAAAAAGTAGGACTGCAAGGGGCAGCAGTTTCCAACAGATTTTCGGTGTGGGGCCAGGCTTTTTACTAAAAAGTAAGACTGCAAGGCAGCAGTTTCCACAGTTTTTGGTGGTGGGCCTAGCCTTAAAAAGTAAGACTGCAAGGCAGCAGTTTCCACAGTTTTTGGTGGTGGGCCTAGCCTTTTTACTAAAAAAAGTAAGGACTGCAAGCAGCAGTTTCCCACAGTTTTTGGTGGTGGGCCTAGCCTTTTCAAAAGTAAGACTGCAAGGCAGCAGTTTTCCACAGTTTTTGGGTGTGGGCCTAGCCTTTTACTAAAGTAAGACTGCAAGGCAGCATTTCCACAATTTTTTGGTGGTGGGCCTTACCTTTTACCTAAAAAGTAGACTGCGGGAAGGCAGCAGTTTTCCACAGTTTTTTGGGTGGTGGGCCTAGTCCTTTTACTACAAAAAGTAAGACTGCAAAGGCAGCATGTTTCCACAGTTTTTGTTTTTTGGTGGGCCTATTTTTGCCCTTAAAAGTAAGACTGCAAGGCAGCAGTTTCCACAGTTTTTTGTGTGGGGCCTAGGCCTTTTACTAAAAGTAAGACTGCAAGGCAAGGGCAGTTTTTTTTCCACAGGTTTTTGGTGGGTATGCCTTTTTACTAAAAAGTAAGACTGCAAGGCAGCAGTTTTCCAAACAGTTTTTTTGGCGGTGGGCTATCTTTTTTACAAAAAGTAAGACCTGGCAAGGCAGCAGTTTCCACAATTATTCTGGTGGGCCTAGGCTTTTACTAAAAAGTAAGACTGCAAGGCAGCAGTTTCCACAGGTTTTTGGTGGTGGGCCTAGCCTTTTACTAAAAAACGTAAGACTGCAAGGCAGCAGTTTCCACAGTTATTGGCGGTGGGCCTAGCCTTTTAAACTAAAAAGTAAGACTGCAAGGCAACAGTTTTTTCAGTTTTTTGGTGGTAGGCCTAGGCTTTTACTCAAAAAGTAAGACTGCAAGGCAAACAGTTTTCCCCAAACAGGTTTTTGGTTGGGTGGGCCTAGGCTTTTCTAAAAAGTAGACTGCAAGGCAAAACAGTTTCCACAGTTTTTTTTTTTTTTTTGGTGGGTGGGCCCCCTAGGCTTTTACTAAAAAGTAAGACTGCAAGGAAACAGCAGTTTTTGCCACAGTTATTGGCGGTGGGCCTAGGCTTTTACTAAAAAAGTAAGACTGCAAGGCAGCAGTTTCCCACCAGTTTTTGTTTTGGGGGTGGGGGGCCTAGGCTTTTTTTTACTAAAAGGTAAGACTGCAGGCACAGTTTTCCACAGTTTTTGGTGGTGGGCCTAGGCTTTTACTAAAAAAGTAAAAGAAACTGCAAGGCAGCAGTTTTTCCACAGTTTATTGCGGTTTTTTTTTTTTTTTTGGTTTCGGGGCCCCTAGGCTTTTACTAAAAAGTAGACTGCAAGGCAACAGTTTCCACAGTTTTTTTTTTTTTTTTTGGTGGTGGCCTAGGCTTTTTTTTAAAACTAAAAAAGTAAGACTTGCAAGGCAAAAACAGTTTTCCACAGTTTGGTGGGGTGGGCCTAGGCCTTTTTTACTAAAAAGTAAGACTGCAAGGCAAACAGTTTCCACAGTTTTTTTTTTGGTGGTGGGCCCTAGGCTTTTTTTTTTTTTTACTAAAAAAAGTAAGACTGCAAGGGCAACAGTTTTTTCCACAGTTTTTTTTTTTTTTTTGGTGTGGGCCTAAGGCTTTTATTACTAAAAAAGTAAGACTGCAAAAAGGCAGCAGTTTCCACAGTTATTGGCGGTGGGCTAGGCTTTTACTAAAAAAAGTAAGACTGCAAAGGCAACAGTTTTTTTTTTCCACAGTTTTTTTTTTTTTGGTGGTGGGCCTAGGCTTTTACTAAAAAGTAAAAAGACTGCAGGCAACAGTTTCCAACAGTTTTTTTTTTTTGGTTGTGGGGGGCCTAGGCTTTTAACTAAAAAGTAAGACTGCAGGCGCAGTTTTTTTCCACAGTTATTGGCGGTGGGCCTAGGCTTTTACTAAAAGTAAAGAAACTTGCAAGGCAACAGCTGTCCTTTTAGCCGCCTTTGACATCACGCAGGACCTACGGATTACACCCCTACCACAAAGTGGCCCCAATGGGTTTGTACTTGACCACGCCGAAAAGGTGGATATATACCGGATTAAAACCCTTGGCTGGGGAGACACTATCTAGGAAAGATTAATGTGACTTTCCTGTGACTTTTTTACCTGGATGCGTCAACAATTCTTTACCATATGTCTACGGACTCGCAATAACCGTTACTGAAGGAAGACGAATATTCTCTGACTCCCAGTTTTGTGAAATTAAGTCTCGTTCATTTTTACTCTATCGAAAAACTTAGCACTCTGTTCAGAATTCTATGAATTAAATATTGTTTTTTTTTTTTTTCCCAGTGAACGACGTAACTCTCATAAGCCCGGACATGGAATAATTATTCTCAAAGGTTCCAGCAGACGACATCCTGAATTTCATAAGGGAAAAAAAATAAGCTCCTTGCGATGATCCATTTCTTATGGGCAGTGCAAAAAAGAAAAAAATAGAAAGAAAGAAAAAAATCAATAATGTAAATTAACCAAGCTTCGTGTAACCAACAACATGCTCTCTTTTAACTGAAAGTTTGACAAAGATTTGAATGTGGGATAGGCACCTGTCTCCTCTTTTAGCCAGTGTCTGCTTGTACTTTAATGACACAACCGCAAAGTGGTTTTGGTACGACACGTTGATGACATTTTCACGTTCTGGAATAATAGTTGAGAAAATTTTGATACCTATTCGCAGCAAAATGAATTCACTTCTACCATCAAGTTTAAAACTGAATGGGAAAAGGACGGGAGCTAGCCTTCTTAGATATATTAATTATTTCCTGTATACATTTCCTTAACTATCATGACATTTCAATAATGACTGAGGTATCAGTGGTATTCTCTCTCTCTCTCTCTCTCAGAGGACCAGAAGCCTGTTCTAACGGTTACACACACAATCCACATGGTCATATTTTTCAGAGCTCCACCTACACACACACACGCACACCTATATATATATAATATATTATTATATATATATATAGATATATATTATATAGTTATATATATATATATATATATATATCTAATAAAAGGAGCCCATAAAAACACCAAAATGTAGAGAGAAAAGTACTATATTTCAGAGACTGCTGTCTCTCTCTTCAGGTATATGAATGAGAAAAGTTTACAGAAAAGGTGGTATTTTATACCAAGAGATTCGTCCACAAGTAAGCCAATTTAGGTCACCCCCGCTGATAATCTTCCTTTAATCTTCTTAAGCGTTGGTTGAATGAACACTGCGTCGACGATGTCTGATGTCCAATTCCCTTTTGAGATGTTCATTACCTGCTTCTCTTTTATTAAGGACCGATTCCATCATTTGACTCTTGTACCGGCAGTGCTGCTATAAATTACACGTGACATATTCCAGTTTATTCTATGGTTATGTTCATTTATATGATTGAAAATAGCCGAGTTCTGTTGTCCATACCTAACTGACCGTTTGTGTTGTATTAATCTCTGGGGAAGTGATTTACTGTAAATCCGATGTAAGATTGGTCACAGTCCTGGCATGGGATCTCATATACCCCCGAGTCTTTGGGCGATGTCTTTTGTTGGACGTTAATCAGGATTTGGCTAAGGTATTTGGGTAGGTAAATGCAAATTTGGTTTGGATTTCCCCAAAGGTGTGGAGTTACTCTCTTAATCGTCTCCAGGTGGGGAATTTTTATTTTATTGTTGGGTGTGTATCTGGTCCTTGTCTTTTGGGGGGTCGGTAGAAAATTACGTTTTTTGCAAAAAAAAAAAAAAAATTTTTTTTTTTTTTTTTGAATTTGCTTTTTCTTTCCAATTTAATATGGTCAGGATACTTTAAAGATGAGAGTTGCTTGCGAATTAGTTCAAATTCTTTTTCCAGGAAATCTGGGGAACAAATTCGTATGGCTCTTAAGAATAGGTTGCTAGCTAGACTTATCTTGATAGTATTGTCATGATAGCTAAAGTAGTGAATATATGAAAGTGAGAACGTTGGTTTTCTGTATATGGTAATTTGTATTCTGTCGTGTCTCTGATTATTAAAACATCAAGAAAAGGAATTTTGTTGTCTGTTTCCCATTCAACTTTAAATTTGATGCTGGGCACTAATGCGTTTAATTTTGAGAGGAGTTCATTAAAATTACCCCACTTATTATCCCAAAATGTTAGTATGTCATCCATGTATCTCATCCACAGCATGTTTTTGGGTTTTATTGCATTTATTACTGTAGTTTCAAAGTATTCCATGTACAGATTGGCTAAAATAGGACTTAAAGGACTACCCATACTACACCCGAATTTTTGCTTGTAGAATGATTCCCCGAATGAAAATACGTTATTAGATGCACATAATTCAACTAACTTTATTATTTTGTCAAGTGCCAAAGGGAAATGATCTGAATAGGGGGATAATTTTTCCCTTAAAAACTGAAGAACGTCCTGTACTGGTACTTTTGTGAATAGGGAGGGGGAGAAAAGTTCCCCTACCGTCAAGGCCCCATTTAAAAGTTTTATGTTGTGAAGTGGTATATGTGCTTCTCTGAATTTGTGACAAAAGTCTTCCGAATGTTTGATGTGACTGGGAGAAAAAGTGCCTAAAAAAGGAGAAAGGAGGCCAGCTAACCATTTAGAAATTTGTAATTGAAAGCTCCGGCGCATGAAACGATGGGTCTGAATGGAAGATTGTCTTTGTGAGTTTTGGGAAGACCATAAAAGTAGGGTAATTTAGGATTAATTACTTTAAATTTCTCTAATAGTTCAATACTCTTTTTGTCTTGGCCAATTAATCTTACTTTCCGAAAAAATTCTGTGGGGAAAACAAAACAAACAAACGTTCTGGAGGGGATTTTTCGTCAGTTTTTCGTAAGTATTTGTGTCGCTAAGGAGCTGGTTGATTTTGTCGAGGTAGAAGTTTCTTTGTCCATTATTACAATTTGCCCGTCTTTGTCGGATCTACTTATTATAACATCTAACTTTTTTAGCGAGTGGATGGCTATCATGAATCTGCGGGGAACAGGATATTTCTTATGAAGGTCAGTTAAAGCATTTAGTAACACTCCTTTTAAACATATCTCTTCACGGCTGTAGTTTTTGTCAGATATGAATTTATCAAAAGCCACTATGAAGTCTAGGTTGTTTTGCGGTCTGGCATTAGGGCAAAGGATAAGCCTAAATTTAAAACTAAATGTTGATTTACAGTAATGGGGGGTGTTGGATAAGTTTAAAACTTTGTCTTGTTGTTCAAGATTATTCCATGCGCTATTATCTATTAGGTTATTTAACTTGCGTAAAGTCTGTTGGAATGAGTCACGCTATTATAGGCAGCAATGTCGGAACAGAATGAAATCAGATACCTGTATACGTGGTCCGTAGTGAGGAGGCGAAGATTAGATTGAGTTCCTATATCACTCTGCGTAGCACGAAGATGTCGTTTTCTCGTATTGGTGATTCTTTCTTCCAGGAAAATCTTGTGTGATAGAGGGAAGGGGTTTGATTGCAGAGTCCATCTCCCGAATCCGTACATTTTTGGAAGTACTTGTTCTTTGAGGCATTCTTCCAAAAGTGTTTTTGGTTTTTTCAGCCGGTGGGGTATTCTGTTTTCAGTTCGACAAAATCAACCAGCTCCTTAGCGACACAAATACTTACGAAAAACTGACGAAAAATCCCCTCCAGAACCCTTTTTTTTTCCCACAGAATTTTTCGGAAAGTAAGATTAATTGGCCAAGACAAAAAGAGTATTGAAACTATTAGAGAAATTTAAAGTAATTAATCCTAAATTACCCTACCTTTTATGGTCTTCCCAAAACTCACAAAGACAATCTTCCATTCAGACCCATCGTTTCATGCGCCGGAGCTTTCAATTACAAAATTTCTAAATGGTTAGCTGCCTCCTTTCTTCCTTTTTTACCTTTTTTTTTAGGCACTTTTTCTCCCAGTCACATCAAACATTCGGAAGACTTTTGTCACAAATTCAGAGAAGCACATATACCACTTCACAACATAAAACTTTTAAGCCTTGACGTAGACTCCCTATTCACAAAAGTACCAGTACAGGACGTTCTTCAGTTTTTAAGGGAAAAATTATCCCCCTATTCAGATCATTTCCCTTTGGCACTTGACAAAATAATAAAGTTAGTTGAATTATGTGCATCTAATAACGTATTTTCATTCGGGGAATCATTCTACAAGCAAACAATTAGGGTGTAGTATGGGTAGTCCTTTAAGTCCTTATTTTAGCCAATCTGTACATGGAATACTTTGAAACTACAGTAATAAATGCAATAAAACCCAAAAACATGCTGTGGATGAGATACGTGGATGACATACTAACATTTTGGGATAATAAGTGGGGTAATTTTAATGAATTCCTCTCAAAATTAAACGCATTAGTGCCCAGCATCAAATTTAAAGTTGAATGGGAAACAGACAACAAAATTCCTTTTCTTGATGTTTTAATAATCAGAGACACGACAGAATACAAATTTACCATATACAGAAAACCAACGTTCTCACTTTCATATATTCACTACTTTAGCTATCATGACAATACTATCAAGATAAGTCTAGCTAGCAACCTATTCTTAAGAGCCTTACGAATTTGTTCCCCAGATTTCCTGGAAAAAGAATTTGAACTAATTCGCAAGCAACTCTCATCTTTAAAGTATCCTGACCATATAATTGAGAAAGCAATTCAAAAGCAAACGTAATTTTCTACCGACCCCCCAAAGACAAGACCAGAGACACACCCAACAATAAAATAAAAATTCCCCACCTGGAGACGATTAAGAGAGTACTCACACCCTTAAGGGAAATCCAACCCTTTTGCACATACCTACCCAAATACCTTAGCCAAATCCCTGATTAACGTCCAACAAAAGACATCGCCCAAAGACTCGGGGGTATATGAGATCCCATGCCAGGACTGTGACCAATCTTACATCGGATTTACAGGTAAAATCACTTCCCCAGAGATTATACACAACAAACGGTCAGTTAGGTATGGACAACAGAACTCGGCTATTTTCAATCATATAAATGAACATAACCATAGAATAAACTGGAATATGTCACGTGTAATTTATAGCAGCAACTGCCGGTACAAGAGTCAAATGATGGAATCGGCTTAATAAAAGAGAAGCAGGTAATGAACATCTCAAAAGGGAATTGGACATCAGACATCGTCGACGCAGTGTTCATTCAACCAACGCTTAAGAAGATTAAAGGAAGATTATCAGCGGGGTGGACCTAAATTGGCTTACTTGTGGGACGAATCTCTTGGGTATAAATACCACCTTTTCTGTAAACTTTTCTCATTCATATACCTGAGAGAGAGACAGCAGTCTCTGAAATATAGTACTTTTCTCTCTACATTTTGGTGTTTTTTTATGGGCTCCTTTTATTAGATGGAATTCTGTTGTTACAGAACACCTTTACCAGTCATATATATATATATATATATATATATATATATATATATATATATATATATATATATATATATATAATCCTCATGATTATATTTTTTGAGAGCTCCCACCTAATAAATTATCGAAACGATTCGATATTAAATTCATTGACCACACTGCTCGTATTAGCCACTAATTATATCACTTACGACAGATGTGAATGATGCTTTTAATGCCACGTTTCCTCCCACCTTCTCAATTTCCCCAAATGTTTTGGATATATTTACCACTGGAAGCTTTGAATCCATATTAGGGTAAATCGATGAAGGTGACCTTTCTTACCGTAGTGGATTACGAGTTACGATCCTACGCAATTTGTGCTTAGTAATAAATTTGATTATATTGACCTTCCATTCATTGGTGACCTTAACATAGGTGTGTTCTATACTATATTTGTTTATTCATTGCCACAACCATATCGATAAGCATGTCAGTATGACTCCATGTCATATTTTTTACTAATAATAATGGGGACAATATTCTTTATTTCAGCCCCAGGCCATATACGATGAACGATAAGATGAACGCAATACAGAATACTAAATTAAGTACGCTATTGAAAAGTAATATTCATGAACTTTTATGCCCAAGCACTGCTGAAAACAACAGCAAAGAGACCAAACACCGATAAATAATAATAATAATAATAATAATAATAATAATAATAATAATAATAATAATAATAATAATAATAATAATAATAATAATAATAGCATGAGACTTCAAATGGATAAACAAATTCACAGCTATGTGTATATGTAAATACATTTAAAGATAAATCTGTACAAGAAAGCTTTCGGGAAACTGTAGAGTTCCCTTTTCAGGATCACTTTTTGTACAGATCTACCTGGGAATAGCTGTGAATATATGTATACTTACATATACATAACTGTGGATTTGTTTCTCCAATATAATAATAATAATATTTCAGATTGGCTAACTACTAATACATAATTGAGGTAGTTCGATGAAAAGGAAGAGTGCCCGGCAACTCTCATTAATATGATAATAATATTAATACTACTACTAATAATAATAACTCCTGTCGTTTTTTTTTATTGTCATATCCTTAAACTTCTCCGGTGACGAGAGGGTAATAAAGTGGCGTCCCACAAACAGCCAGTTCCAGCGGTCGTTGCTTGTTATCCTCAAGAACAGCTTGTTTCAGTGTTTTCGAGTCCCTTGTTTGGTATGACAGGTTTCGTTGATTCTAACTCGACTTCGTTCATTTGCGTAGGGGATCTTAGTCGATCCCGTACCGGGTGATCGTTGTACGTTGTGTGAATTGACATGGCCAGAGTTTATGGTGTGAACCGTGAAGGGGAGCTTCGTTTAGTAGTTGTGTTGGTGAGTGGATACTGTTGGCTGTGTTTCGGTTCTTGTACTTGAGCTATGAAGTTTGTCGTATTAAGTTTTCGGAGCACTTACAGATTAGCGGGCCCACTCGACCGCCGACCGAAATCGGCGGAAGAACACCAAAACCAATATGGCGGCGATACCAAAACAACAACAAACAAAGTAGGGAGCTACTACATATCCGCGACGATCGATTTATGTGTGCTGTCAGTAAGGCCGTGGCGGAACGGCGCTTCGCGCCTTATCCGCATATTTAAAGATTCTTGGCAGGCACGGCATGTTCTGGCAAGAGGTAATGTTGCGCTGCGCGCGCTAACCACAGGGGTTACAGTAAGGCTACTTACCGTGGCGGATGGATTTGGGTGTCGCGATACCAAAACAACAACAAACAAAGTAGGGAGCAACTGGCCCGGTAAAGTGTAAACAACCCAAGTTTTCAGTTTACAGGTTTTATATCTTTAAATAGTATAGATTTTATTTCCTATAATAGAAGTTTTAAGTTTTTTGTTAATAACAAAAACATGCATAATGTTTAGTATGTAAAGTCGTGTTGGTAATTCTAAGCCCTCATTCCGCGGTAAGGTAGACTATGGCGGTTGACGTTTTCCTACGTTATTTTACTTACTGAACCAGAATATAAAGTAATATTTATTCGGACGGCTGTAATTAACCCCCAGGGGCCAGTACTAAACACGGCGAAATACATTGGATGCCCTAATCCCTAGTGGATGTCGTATTCGCGGTTACGTTCCTTGCAGTCCGTGCGGAGCTATTCTTTATAGAGTTACCCTGCAAGAAACGTAACCGCGAATACAACATCCACTAGGGACTGGGGCGTCCAATGTATTTCGCCGTGTTTAGTACTGGCCCCTGGGGGTTAATTACAGTCGTCCGAATAAATATTACTTTAAATTCTGGTTCAGTAAGTGAAATAACATAGGAAAACGTCAACTGCCATAGTCTACTTTGCCGCGGAATGAGGGCTTAGAATTACCGTATAACATGTTGTAGTACGTGACCAACATGGTATATAAAGCGGTTTTGAAGCCCATTTATTACAAAGTTTAATTAGATTTCATGGTAGTAAGTCTTCGTTTTGGTGTTATACTAGCGATCTCGGGCAGTTCTAAGTAAAGTTTTCATTTTAACTTTATTCTGTAGTGGAGCGAGCCCTACGATGCTGTAGGATTAAGTTCCTTGAGGATTAGAGAGTTTTGACTAGACTACCATAACCTTCTAATAAGGGGCGTGTTGAGTGATTTAGAATTTTACCAAATGTCTGCTTCAGTGGCAATAAACTATTAACTGATTCACTTAAGGTAGAATTCTTGGATGAGCCGTGTGCTTACAGGACATTTGTTTTGCGGGCGCTGATTGGCTGGCACCGGAAGGTAGGCAGCTCCCAGCCAATCAGCGGCCGCCATACAAACTTCTTGCAGGCATAGGGCTCACCCAAGAATCTACCTGAAGTGAACCAGCTATAATAACGCGTGGAAGTGTTTATAAAGCGTTTGTTCAGTATTTTAAAATTGACCATATCCGAAGGGCCGTGTTGATTGCAAGTAATAGTCAGCCCTTCGTTCTTTCCACTTGCTAGAGCATTTTGGACTTATATATTTTTTTTTAATTTCAGGCCAGGGTGTGTCGATTGAATAAACGTGCTACAATTTGTTATAGAAGTCTGTTTTCGAAAAGTTATGCCTATACAGGATTAATAGGTTAGTATTTCATGTATTTTTGTGTGACTTGAGCAACGTCCCTGTGAAAGGTAAATTTTCGTGAAACTTTTGAGATAAATAATTAATTATTCATAAGTTGTTTTATTTTTAATTTATTTTCAAATTTGAAGTACCTTCGGAAACAAAAGTGTTTTCATTTTTTAGTTTTCTCAATTTGTTCGAAGTTTTAAAGTACATAATTTTTTATTTTAATTATCACTGTTTTCATTTTTTAGTCTCAAAAGTGGGCCAGTATAATGTGAGCTAGTTGTTCAATTGAAAGTGTGAAAGTGTCTTAATTTGATTAGATAATTTTTGAAATTTTGGGGGGAAAATTTAGTTTTTTTTTTTTCCATTAGATTTGAATTTGTTTTAATGTATTTAAACTTTTGCTGTATGTTTTTTTTTCTTAATTTTAATTATTTTTTTAATTAATCCAAGTATCTTATTTTGTCTTTTGAGTTTTTGAACAGTTAAGGATTTTTAAAGCATTTTGAGTAATCATTTCAGCTTTGTGTTTTAGTAAATTTTGCATTTTGAAATGGCATTTAAGCGTTTAAAACTTTTCAAATTAAGTTTTTTGCTTAATTGAGTTTTTTGCTTAAAATTGAGTTTTGGTTTTGTGCCCACTTCCTAAGTCCACCTTTGGCGGGGTGGTGGTGCCACCTGTCAGGCAAAGGTGGACTTGCTTGTTGTGCATGGTGACTTGTTAAAAGTCACTATACACAACAGGAAGTTCAAACTAACTATCAAATTATAACTCGGGTTGAACTGCAAGGTTGATAGTTTTTTGTTTAGATAGGACTTAAAGGGCAGTTGGATATGGAAAAAAGTAAAGTATATCTTAGTTTTACCAGACCACTGAGCTGATTAACAACTCCTAGGGCTGGCCCGAAGGATTAGGTATTTTTACGTGGCTAGCAACCAATTAATTGGTCACCTAGCAACGGGACCTACAGCTTATTGTGGGATCCGAACCACACTATATTGAGAAATGAGTTTCAATCAAAAGAAATAAATGCCTCTGATTCCGCGTTGGCCGAGCCAGGATTCAAACCTCGGACCATTGGATTGGCAGCTGAGCGCGAAAACCCCAAGGTAGTATTGAATAGGTAGAAATGTGCTAATTTTATACAATGCACGGGTTAGGATAAAGGTAATAAAGACTAAAATTTCTTGTAAGGGTGCTCAGAGTATATAGGGTTAAAACGCGCAATAGACTTAGGAGCTTGACAAGTTAAATGATTAGTACTGGAGGGTATTACAGTACTTTGGTCACGAGACCTAAGTTTGAATGTATTAATGCAGCTGAGAATTTGGTAGGGTTAACAATTTGACAATTTTATAACTAATTTAATTCCCAAATTCCCTATAGTAAAGGCGAACTAACAAGGTAATAGGTGAATCTTAAGGATTAACTAAGGAGGCTAGCTAGTTCTTGAGTAATTCTAATAGACTAGTTAAAATTTAATTTTAGTGTAAATTATAATTCAAATTCGAGAAGTCTCGTTAACGTTCCGTCAACGCCCTCAACACTCCCACCCTCCCGCCTCTTAGCTTCTTAAAGCAAAGCTTTCATGTTGGTTGGGAAATGGTTTAGATTGCATTGCTTATGTTCAGTGACCTCTACCTTCATCTGCCTTTCCTCTAGGTCTAAAACTTGCTTCGGGAACACCTTTCATTTTTGAGTTCCATAACTTAATCAATTCTTCACCTCTTGGGGTTGTGCAGTTAAGGGATAATAAGGGACGAAAATTGGCGGGTAGCAGCTTACATTGAAAACCGTTAATAGTTGTGGGAATAAAGTTGAAATGTGGTTATTTCCACAGATATAAAAGCCTAGATGCCGCATCGGCCGCTAGCTGAATAGGCTGGCGCACGTCATCAGGCCCGCCATCTTGGCGCGGTAATTCAAACAGTGCAGCAGGCTGCAGTATATGACTTTTTTTCGCCACTATTCACTTAATATTGCACGGATTTTCTTGTCTGATGGCTCGTTACAAAGCTTACATAATTCCCTACAAGGATATAATAAAATAAAGTTGTTTCTTATTGTTTGAAAGTTAACTTGCAATGACTTTGTTTTAGCAGGTAGGGGGAAGGGGGCTAGTTGTACACAAATGTTAGTATTTACCCATAACTATTGCTGTAAACAATAATTTGAAATGCTGTGATAAGACAGCCTACGAAAAAAATGGTTAAAACAATATTTTTTAAGGGCCATTAGGTCAATAAGGTAAATCGTGTATGTTGGACACTAAGTTGATGTTTCTAGATTTCTTTCACTGCATTATAGCTATGTAATATTAAAGTGTTAATCTGGTCCTTGTAATAAGAACTAAATGGCCAAGCAAGGCACATAATGAGTTTTTGTTGATGTTTTGATATAGCCTGCTATACTATGACCGGGTATACAGGGTTGCTCGTAAGGATTGGCTCATTTTGGCAATTTTGGTCTAGAGATGGGTCCCCTTCTGGAAGGGTAGAAGTATAGAGATGGCCCAGGCCCTTATCCCAAATAAGGTATAATAATTTGGGTCCTTGACAATACAGGTCTAGAGATGAGCTATATTGAACTGTTAATGCTTGCCATAATGATATATCCTAGTCTGAGCAAATTAAAGGTAGTTTTGTGAAAAATTTAAGTTCTATATAATTATTTCACCATATAAAATTAGGTCTAGAGATAGGTCACTTTTGCCACTAGACGAGGTCTCTTGATACCCCCTAAATTTTCCAAAGCCAGGTCTAGAGGTCAGAATTCACTGAGGAGCATCCCGTTCCAAAAAATTGGAAGAACCCCCACCCCCCTAGGCTCAAAGGAGCAGGCAGAGATGCAAAGGCTAGATAACACAGAAATTCTAGTTATTCTAGGGCCTACTGTAGTTTATTTTAGGCTCAACCCTACAGTTTTATGACTTAAACTTGTAAGCCTGTGCCAAAAATTATATTGGGAATTTTTAACAGAGCACTTCGAGAGACAAAGATTTTACTTAAGTTGCACAGATCCATAGCTGTAGGCCTACTTTAGTAATCTGTCTTATCACAGCATTTAAAATTATTGTTTACAGCAATAGTTATGGGTAAATATTAACATGTGTACAACTAGCCCCCCTTCCCCCTACCTGCTAAAACAAAGTCATTGCAAGTTAACTTTCAAACAATAAGGAACAACTTTATTTTATTAGATCCTTGTAGGGAATTATGTAAGTTTTGTAACGAGCCATCAGACAAGAAAATCCGTGCAATATTAAGCGAATAGTGGTGAAAAAACTTCATATACTGCAGACTGCTGCATTGTTTGAATTACCGCGCCAAGATGGCGGACCTGGTGACGTATTCCCGGCCGGCCGATGCGGCATCTAGGCTTTTATATCTGTTATTTCAGTGTAAGTTGGTGCCCTTTTAAATTTATCTTAAAAAGGATTGCAACCCACTCCTGTCATCTTTATGGGAGTTTGAAAGATCAATAGCAGTTGACTCATAAGATGTGATAATTATAATGACCGTGGAATAGCTGCTGGGACTAAACTGATCAGGCTATTTTTACTTTAATGGGATAGGTTATGTCACGGCAACGTGATCTAAAACCGATCGAACTTACTTTTCTTATGCCAGACTCTTGGTGCAGCTTCAGCAGACCACAACGATGACACAAATGGTGTCATTGCTTTCTATTGGAAAGCAACTCCCATTAAGACTAAATACCCTGTGAGGATTCTAAGCACTGTGAAATCGGTTACCCAGAAATTTTTTAATAATCAAACTTTGTGCATGTAATAGTTTTTACGTCTATGAAGACTAGCGTAGTATATATATACTGTAAACCTTTATACATTTCTAACCTACTATGAGATTCAGGGCCTCTGTAACACGGTTTTTTCGCAATAACTTTTTATCTATGCATTTCATAAATATAATGCTTATTCAGAATACATATTATATCAACACATAAATTTTGAGTGTATTCTGCACTACGTAGGTTGAATAAATTTGGTACTTATAATGTAAAAGTAACCTTTTTTGAAGACTGGCCAACTTACTCAGAGAAAAGGTTTCGAACGCACTCGTTACGTAGCTTATGACAGCATTTCTTGGCTCTTTCTCAATGGATGATTGGCTATACATAACGAAGGCTAAACCTCTGGCAACAATGACATACAAATTTAAATACAAGCAAAGCAGTACACCTTTATGAACTCTGGAACCTCTCCACTGATAATTGTCATAATGAACAAACCAACAAAATATGTTAATGAATACAAAAACACTTCAATTATTAGTCTAACTCCCAAAATAAGTTTCCAAAGAAATTAGTCTACTTTATAGGTCACAATCAGATTGACAAGATGTAGGGAGTAGTTGGTAATTATCAAAAACATAGACAAGCTTGATTTGATAACTGCTATATCCAATGTCAAGCAATTTTTATTTATTGGCTATCTACCTATTTACTGAAAAAAATAGCCGGTACCGTATATTGGCTTTAAACCTTCGCCAGTACCGTATATTGGCTTTAAACCTTCGCCAATAATTATCGTCAGAATGGTGACTTCATGAGGCTTCACCCACTTTCGCCTCGTTATAATTCAGGATAACACTGAAGGCTACCATGGGCATTGTTGGATTAGAAAATTTAACTTCTGGCTATAAAAACTAATTTCTCGAGTAGTTGTAAGAAGTGCTAAATGATCCTCAAGGATTCCAGCAGTTGGCCTAAACGTTTAATTCATGTATATTACTGCTATACTGTTGCGGCACTACTGCTACAGTAGTATTACTACGCTAGCACTGATACCCCACCCACCTCTATGTATCGTTCCGCCATTCATAAAGTCTTTGGGTTTCAGAGCCGATGGAATTTCTGTCTGGTGGTTGGGCGGGGCAACATTTAGTCAAAAGGTGCTTGTTTACCTTGCGTACGTAATGAATGTTTTTAGACTCTTGGCTCGTAATCATTGGCCATGGCGTCGGCTAGATCATTTTTACTCTTTAAAAATTAAAACTATCGGGTTTAGGTTATTGATAATGCTGACAAAATTTGTGTGTGGTTGTAAAATATACATAAGTCAACTTTCAGCTACATCCGATGCTTTGACAAGGAGCAAAGTCCAAAAAACCGTGTTACAGAGACCCGAATCTCATAGTAAAATTTAGTTTGATGGGGCAGACTTTGTAATATCCTTGAAAGAGAATTTCTTATGAAATAAAAGGAATGGAAGTTATGGTCTGTAAACATATGATGGGGAAATTGATACGAGAAATTAACTATTTTTTTTTTTTTAGTTTTTTTTTTAGTTTAATCCCTCGAATTGGTATTGACTTGCAATAGTTTATGCAGACAAATTAAAAAAATTAAGATTGTACATGGACCCTTCTGATGACAGGAATAAGTGATGTTTTAAAAGCATTCCTTACTGTTTGGAGATAACATTGGGCTGAACTTATAAAGCTGACTAAAGCGGTAGTAGTTGAAAAGTGAAAATTCCTTGACATGAGATACTGTTAAGACAAGATTTCAGGGATACTTGGTTGACTTGAGTCCTAATTGCTATGTAAAGGTTTTAATTAGTGGAAGGCCCTATCCACGCAAGCGGGCACTGCTCGACAGGCAAACACTGTTCCCATAATCCGTTCCACCATACTGACTGACCGATTATGTAGCTATGTCTGGTAACACTGCTTCAGTAGCTAGAGAAAATAGAAAACGGCTGGAAGTGCCCGACAGGCATACCCCATAGTGTGGACAGGCCATAAAATACGCTAGCAGGCAGCAGATTTTCAACGGTATCTTAATTTGTCTTGAGCTGCTGTTATCGCATTTGCCCATAAATTTTGAATATCTTTACTGACGATGGTTACACCAACATGGCTTTGCGTTGGTCTTGTAATGTATAGGTGAAATGAGACAACAGAGTTCGATTTTTGCATAACGCATTGGCGATAGTTGGTGACCATGTCTATGGCTCTTAAAGTTTTTGCATGTTAAAATTCCTCAAAGGATTTAGTTAGTATTGGGATTGTGCTCCTATTTAGTTTTGGCGAAGTCTTGGTGGTAGTTTTACAATTGCAGATGAAAGAGTCTGCTGCAGAATAGAGAGCACCAGGACAAAAACTTGAGAAAATTGGAGGTTTGCCTTTTAGCCTGGCTATATCGCTAACTTCAAATAGCCAAGGTTAGTCACCGCCTGAGTAGAGAGGTGCAGTAGGATGTCCTGTGGAGCCTTTTTGTTAAGGCCTCATTGGTATTCGGCAAAGTTCAACACTGCCAATGGATTCAGTGCTATAGTTCTGGTTCGATTTTCTGGTTTGTGCAGATTTATATATCTACATGTCATCCAATATTTGTATCATTTAATGAGATTAATGATTTGAATATCAAAACATTCAGATTTTTCTCTTCTTGCAGATGAACGTGAAGTGGGCAAAGTACCAACAAGGTTACAGAAGAGTGGGAGTGATACTTTGCTGAAATCATGGATCCAGAAAGTGCTAAACCATGGTAAAATTGCCGTTACTGCCGGTCCAGTGTAAGAGCTCATTATTCAGAAACAGTTTCCACGTAAATTCAGTCTTCAGATATAACCTGCTATGCCATTTCTAAAAACAGTCAAACTTTACTTTGAATAGGGTTGAATTAATATTCAGTATTCACATGGCGATCCATTCTCCCATTTCGTTAATTGCTAATGCATTTAACGATTCTGACATTGCAGAAAGTGTTAAAACAGGTTCTGCCAAATGTATTGAACTGATAAATAAGGTGCTGGGTCCCTATTTTCACGAGCAGTTGCTTCTTGACATGATGAAGGATAAAAGATTTAGTATTTTAGTCGATTCTACGGATCTGAGTTCAACAAGACATTTGTGTATTGTTGCAAGGTACTTTTAGAATCTCTTAAAGACATTGTATCCAAGATGTTGGTCTACTTAAGGTTGAAGATGCCACTGCTATTGCGATGTACGTACAGTTATCAATGATTTTTTTTTTATAAGAATCTTAAGTTGCAGAATTGCTTTGGGATTGGTTCTGATGGTCCAAACGTTATGGTAGGAAAGCATCAATCAGTTATATAAACTTTTTAAGTAGTTTCCATATCTGGAGTTAGTTAAATGTTTGCCTTTCTCTTCATTTAGCATGTTCTAAGGCTGTGGCCTGTCTATAGAGAAATTTAGATTATTTGATAAGTGAATCTCATGAGTGGTTTAGTAGATCTCCAGAAACAGGAAACTTATGCTAATTTATACTGCACCATGAATGACCAAATGCCAGTTAAAATTCCTGGGCTAGCTGATACTTGGTGGCTAAGCAGGTACAATGCAGTAGTCAAAATCCTAGATCAACGGGGAAGAATTTAAATTGGATTTTCAGTTGGCTGCTGGAAGAGAACGTTGTTATCAAGCAGAAATGCTTTAAAGTATGTACAGTGATATGGTCGACCTTTTGTATATCAACTTTTGATGCCTGTCATAGAATCATAACATCACTTGCGCGCCTCAGTGGTGTGATCGGTATGGTCTTGACCTGCCACCTCGGTGGCAGCGAGTTCGATTCTCGGGTATTCCATTGAGGTGTTAGAGATGTGTTTCTGGTGATAGAAGTTCTCTCGATGTGGTTCGGAAGTCACTTAAAGCTGTTAGTCCCGTTGCTGAATAACCACTGGTTCCATGCAATGTAAAAACACCGTACAAACAAACAAACAAACATCACTTGAATCTCCAATTTCAGGCAACTAGTCCAGACCCTGGAGAATTGTGTGCTGAATTAGTTCATTTCCAGTTGAATCTAATAAGAAAAATTGTCAATCCCAATAAATTAGACCGCAATCAATTTCTTTGTGATTGGCAGAATAATCTCATCCATACTAATGCTTGCAGTTTGGTGTTGCATTTGCTCACGCAGAATCTTTTTCTTCACTCTGCAGAAGTAAAATTGGAAGTGCGAGAGAGATGAAAGTTATATTTACAGAGGGCAATAGAGGAAGTTGAACAGACTGCCTGAAAACATAGGTCAATTAGATGCTTTATCTGCTCTCCCTCCATCCAGCAATCCTGAAGGGAGAACATTGCACAATAATTTATCTTTGCTTCCAACTTTTAAACCTGCAGAAATGTCCAGCTTAAAAAATCAATGGATGGAACGGAAAGACATTGCATTGCCCTCAGCAATAATGGGTGCTCCTGAGATACCATAGGGATTCCGCTGGAAATGAACGAATGAAAGATTTATTTGAACACGTGCTATCACTTTTATCCCTTCCAGTATCAAATGCAGAGTTTGAAAGTGTTTAGCCAAGTGACTATTTTAAAGAATGATCTGCGCAACCGTCTAAGTACCACAGCAATGGAAAATTGTCAAGCATTCGTTTCGCTGTTAAGAACAGTAACAAATGTTGCAGGGACAATGAACCTCCAAATTAAAAGATTGAAAGATTTAATTATGTACAATTAGAATACCCAAAGATGTATCAGATTTATTAAAAGATGTATATGTAAGTCCTACTATGAGATTCAGGGCCTCTGTAACACGGTTTTTTGGACTTTGCTCCTTATCAAAGCATGGGATGTAGCTGAAAGTTGACATATGTATATTTTACAACCACACACAAATTTTGGCAGCATTATCAATTACCTAAACCTGATAGTTTTAATTTTTATAGAGTAAAAATTATCCAGCCAATGATTATGAGCCAAGAGTCGAAAAACATTCATTACGTAAGCAAGGTAAACAACATATGAAGAAATGTTGCCCCGCCCATCCACCAGACAGAAAATCATTCACCTTATTCCATCGGCTCTGAAACCCATAGCAGTCAATAATGGCTAACAGGATTTGGAATTTTCCCCGTGGTTGCAAAACTGCATTTGTCTTACGACTTGCAACTTTTTACAGTCAAGAGAAAGCCAGTGGCCATGACAAAGACTTTATGAATGGCGGAACGATACATAGATGTGGGTGGGGTATCTGTGCTAGCGTAGTAATACTACTGTAGTAATAGCAGTAATATACATGAATTAAACGTTTAGGCCAACTGCTGGGATCCTTAAGGATCATTTAGCACTTCTTGCAACTACTCGAGAAATTAGTTTTTATAGCTAGAAGTTCAATTTTCTAATCCAATAATGCCCAAGATAGCCTTCAGTGTTATCCTAAATTATAACGAGGCCAAGGTGGGTGGAGCCTCATAAAGTCATCATTCTGACTATAATTGTTGTTGAAGGTTCAAAGCCAAAATGCGGTAAGTGTGTTTTTTTTTTTTTTTTTAATAAATAGGTAGATAGCCAGTAAATAAAAATTGCTTGACATTGGATATAGCAGTTATCAAATCAAGCTTGTCTACTATGTTTTTGAAAATTACCAACTATTCCCTACATCTTGTCAATCTGATTGTGACCTATAAAGTAGACTATAATTTCTTAGGAAACTTATTTTTTTTTTGTATTTATTAACATATTTTGTTGGTTTGTTCATTATGACAATTATCAGTGGAGAGGTTTCAGAGTTCATAAAGGTGTACTGCTTTGCTTGTATTTACATTTTCATGTCATTGTTGCCAGAAGTCTAGCTTTTGTTACGTATAGCCAGTCATCCATCAAGAAAGAGGGAAGAAATGCTGTCATAAGTTACGTAACGAGTGCGTTCGAAACCTTTTCTCTGAGTGAGTTGGCCTGTCTTCAAAAAGTCACTTTTACATTATAAGTACCAAATTTATTCAACCTACATAATGCAGAATATAGTCAAAATTTGTGTAGATATAATATGTATTCTGAATAAGCATTATATTTATGAAATGTTTATATAAAGTTATTGCGAAAAAAGTGTTACAGAGGCCCTGAATCTCATAGTAAGTTATATGCATTATGAAGTGACTGAATAAACAAGATTTTTAAAAAAGTATTTAATTTTTTTTCTTGTATTCTTAAATTTATTTTGTGACTAAACCTATGATGCCGCTGTACAGGCATATATATGAAAAAAAAATTGTATGTATATAATAATATATGTATATATAATATATATGTATAATATGTATATTATATATATATATTATATATATATTATATATATATAATATTATATATATATATATATATATATATATATATATATATATATATATATGATATATATTTGGTGTTTTTTTGGCAGGTTTTATGGTAGAACTTGAACTGGTTGGTGGTTGTGGCATCTGGGAACGCTTGGTGAGGTCGACACCATTCGATGCTACTTTGGCTTGTGTACTCGCTAGTCGTCACCTACTCAAGAGGTGCTACTAGCACTCATAGACCTTGCTAGCACTAAACATTTGATAAAGTAGACTGCCGCACGAAGATATCTTTTATTCATAAACTCGACCATAAAATATAGGAATGGGTGAATATAATACTTTGATCCCCGAGGGCCTAGTACTAAACACGGCATCTCGAGGAGCTTCCACTATATTACTATAGCACCTCAGTAGCTAACTCGTAGATCTTAAATTTATCGTTGCCTACCTCGCTGCTTAATTGTCACTTGATTTTTTGCCAAGTAATGACCACTGTCCAGGGAGCTAATAATTGGTTTAAAACAACTTAAGCATTCGTCGTGTTAAATTTCACTGCTTAGACGAAATTTAGAATGGTTTGATTTGGTGCTTTTTCATTTGAAGCTTTTTAACATAGTCGTCGTCGAAGTTACTCATTAGGAAGATATTTTATTATAAAACCTATCCTTATGGAACAAGCCCACGGGGCCACTGACTTGAAAAATTTAAGCTTCCAAAGAATGTTTGTTCCAATCTCCCACCCGTGATCCCACAACGCGGCGGTTTTAACAGAACTAACCTCAGGGCTTCTCCTTTAGTTAGGAAAGACTGCTCCAGGAATAATAAAGGGAGGAGGATTTCATGTTGATATGGTTTTTCCTCACAGGCGTGTTCGGCAAACACCTGTTCTATGGTGCTGTTCCTTAATGATAGGGTAGGGTATGGATGGGTTGTTGGGGAGGTGGCCGGTATTCAAGTCACAGAAAAAGAAGTCCATTTTGGCTCGGAAAAATTTACATTAATTTATGGTGACAATCAAAAGATATTTCGGATCTTAACTAGATAGTGAACCCCAAGGGTTTTCGAAGGTCGTTATCTAGGACTTTTATTTCTTGGGGGTCATTATATTGACAATATTTACAGTCTTGTTTGTTTCCACGGTATCCCCAAAGGTCTTGTACTAAACACTTGCAAAAGTGGATACTTGCCGGGCTTAAAACCCTTGGGAGTCACTATCTGGTAACGATTAATGTGAATTTTTTTTTTCCTGTGACTTTTATTTTGACTATTTTTTTACTTTACTTTTTTTTTACCTGGATTCGTGCGTGCGTAAGATTGTCACAAAACCTGGAATGTCCATGAAAGCCAAGGCATAAATCTATGAAAGTACTGCTGAGCCAGAGCTCTGTTATATGTAGATGTGATATGTGGGTGCTGAATGTCAAAAAAAAAATATTGAAGCTGTTCAGACAAATTGGTTGCGTAGTATGCGAGGTAAATGAAGAACTGAACGGCTGAGAAATGTGGAATAATGTCAATTTAGCGTTGGCGAAGGAGGGATTAGTGTGATCAGAGGTGGTTTGGTCATGTGCCAAGAATAGCGTCGATAGGCTTGGTGAAACGAGTATATAATTCAGAATTACTTGGGGAGGAGAAGAGGCTAGAAGGTGTGCAAAAGAAGTTTTGGAAGGAAAAAGGAATTTTAAATACCACCCAGGAAGCACGAGAGTGCCTGTAGGGGAGAGGCGAATGGGTAATGGGTGTACTGTTTTCAAGGAGCCATTAAGGCATTGCCATTCTCTTCATTTAACTCGTTCCAAGGCTGTGGCCTGTCTTCAGAGAAATTAGATTATTTGATAAGGGAATCTCATGAGTGGTTTAGTAGATATCCAAAAAGACAGGAAACTTATGCTAATTTATACCGCACCATGAATGACCAAATGCCAGTGAGAATTCCTGGCATTGGCTGCACCAGTGTTCATCCACGGTTCAGTAATTAAAAGTGGAAAGGTAGCACTCCCGTTGGAGTGTTTATTCTTGTGAATTTGATTGAATATAGAACTTAGGCCAAAAGCCAAGTACTGTGACCTATACAGTCATTCAGCAACGGAAATTGACAGTAAAAAGTTTGAAAGGTGTAACAGGAGGAAAACCTAGCAGTTGCACTATTATCAACGCTAAACTGACATTATTCCACATTTCTCAGCCGTTCAGTTCTTCATTTACCTCGCATACTACGCAACCAATTTGTCTGAACAGCTTCAACATTCTTTTCTTTTTTTGACATTCAGCACCCACACATCACATCTATAACAGAGCTCTGACTCAGCAGTACTTAATAGATTTATGCCTTGGCTTCCATGGACATTCCAGGTTTCGTGACAATCTTACACACGCACGAATCCAGGTAGAAAAGAAAGTAAAGTAAAAAAGTCAAAATGAAAGTCACAGGAAAAAAATTCACATTAATCGTTCCCAGATAGTGACTCCCAAGAGTTTTAAGCCCGGTATGTATCCACTTTTGCAAGTGTTTATAAAGTACAAGACCTTTGGAGATTACCGTGGAAAGTAAGATGGAAGAAAGAGCATATGAAAGGAGGTACAGTAAAAGGAACGAAAGGGGTTGCAGCTAGGGGCCGAAGACACGCTGCAAAGAACATTGTTATACCTACAGTGCACCGCAAGAGGTACTCTGACGGCACTAACCCCCTACGGGGGTTTCTTCTTGTATGTGTGTAAGTGTACAACAAAGGCTAATAGTGCCGAGAACTTTGCAAGTTTGCCTATGTAAAATAAGCAGTTTTTATTCAGTCTCTGAATGGACAGCAGCAGATGCATAAAATTGCAGGATGTGAAGCTACTTACTTCTTCCTGTTTATAGATTCGCCCCGGGCGATGACAATTCTTGCTTGTAGATTGCGTCAGCCTGTGCGTCCGTCGGGCTATGTGGCTGCTTTTTTTACTGCTCTGAATATGCGAATGAAGTTTGCTTCGACTACTTTTATCAAAGTCTCTTATGTATAAATAGTTTCACTACCTTTGCCTCTGCGAAAATAATGAACATCATCTAAAGAAACGTGAACCTCAAGAGAGCAACACTTCCATCGAAAAGAGCAAGAAGTGATGCGCATTCCGCGATCTGAACAGACGTGCCTGTTAGAATTTCTTCTTTTGAGCAGGTCTGAGTGGGTCCTGGTTTTTAGGAGGTTTTCAGCATCCTGGGATTTCCGGACAAGTTTGACCCTTCCCTTTATTTCTTGGGATTAGGCATAATTACCAATACCCTATGAAGATCATCACCTCATGGTACTTGTTAAAATTCATACTACTTATTATGCATTTTTATTGAACTGAGGAAAACTATGGTATATACGGTTACTTTATCATGTTTAAAACTGGAAGTTTTAATAGAGATTGATATGAATGATATGACTTCACTAACTTA
>NC_087206.1:43190317-43213813 GCF_015104395.2 Macrobrachium nipponense | reverse complement strand
TAAGTTAGTGAAGTCATATCATTCATATCAATCTCTATTAAAACTTCCGGTTTTAAACATGATAAAGTAACCGTATATACCATAAAGTTTTCCTCAGTTCAATAAAAATGCATAATAAGTAGTATGAATTTTAACAAGTACCATGAGGTGATGATCTTCATAGGGTATTGGTAATTATGCCTAATCCCAAGAAATCAAGGGAAGGGTCAAACTTGTCCGGAAATCCCAGGATGCTGAAAACCTCCTAAAAACCAGGACCCACTCAGACCTGCTCAAAAGAAGAAATTCTAACAGGCACGTCTGTTCAGATCGCGGAATGCGCATCACTTCTTGCTCTTTTCGATGGAAGTGTTGCTCTCTTGAGGTTCACGTTTCTTTAGATGATGTTCATTATTTTCGCAGGCAAAGGTAGTGAAACTATTATACATAAGAGACTTTGATAAAAGTATCGAAGCAAACTTCATTCGCATATTCAGAGCAGTAAAAAAAGCAGCCACATAGCCCGACGGACGCACAGGCTGACGCAATCTACAAGCAAGAATTGTCATCGCCCGGGGCGAATCTATAAACAGGAAGAAGTAAGTAGCTTCACATCCTGCAATTTTATGCATCTGCTGCTGTCCATTCAGAGACTGAATAAAAACTGCTTATTTTACATAGGCAAAGTTCTCGGCACTGTTAGCCTTTGTTGTACACTTACACACATACAAGAATAAACCCCCGTAGGGGGTTAGTGCCATCAGAGTACCTCTTGCGGTGCACTGTAGGTATAACAATGTTCTTTGCAGCGTGTCTTCGGCCCCTAGCTGCAACCCCTTTCGTTCCTTTTACTGTACCTCCTTTCATATGCTCTTTCTTCCATCTTACTTTCCACGGTAATCTCCAAAGGTCTTATACTTTATAAACACTTGCAAAAGTGGATAGATACCGGGCTTAAAACTCTTGGGAGTCACTATCTGGGAACGATTAATGTGAATTTTTTTTCCTGTGACTTTCATTTTGACTTTTTTACTTTACTTTCTTTTCTACCTGGATTCGTGCGTGTGTAAGATTGTCACGAAACCTGGAATGTTCATGGAAGCCAAGGCATAAATCTATTAAAGTACTGCTGAGTCAGAGCTCTGTTATAGATGTGATGTGTGGGTGCTGAATGTCAAAAAAAGAAAAGAATGTTGAAGCTGTTCAGATAAATTGGTTGCGTTAGTCATGCAAAGTGTTTAGGAAAACAATCGTTTTACCCCCAATTGTTCCCTTTGGTGGATTGTTGCCTCCTTTGTTTTTGTTTTTAATTGCTGGCGAGTTGACGTCTGGTGGATGGCGTCAAACTTCGTCAGTCAGGTTCTGGAGGGCAGAACAACCAGTCAGTCAGTCAGTCAGAGGCAGTCAGGTATAATTATCTGTGGACAGCATGAGGCAGACGTCAGGTACTGGATACCTGGTTATTTGGTTGAAGTCGTCGTTTGGAGTATAACTTCGAGTTGGAGGTCGGCAGTCAGCATTATCTTGTTTTCGTCGTCGAGAGGACGACGTGTCGAGAGCGTCCTCACTGAGAAGCAACAATGGCGTGTTTTTTCGTCGTCAAGAGGACGACGTGTCGAGTGCGACCTCACTGGGCAGCAGTAGTGACGTGGTTTCGTCAAGTGATCGAGGAGGACTTCCATACTGCATCTGAGGACGAGATGGTTGTTGTATCAACTGTCTTGATCGTCCAGCATTCGAGGAGGATGTCCATATTGTCTCCAAGGACGAGATGGTTGTCGTATCGGCTCTATCTTGATCGTCCGGCATTGGACTGTTGTCTTCATTGTTTGAGGAAGTGTCCCCGTTTTGCTCTTAGTATCATTATGCTGCTTCAGTGTCAATTTTAGTTATGTATTACGCTGCCTATTTCTATTTATTATATTTAGATTGTTATTGCCCTTATACAGCCTATTTTGTGATTATTCTTTTTATTATTTAGATTGTGATTTTTCATGGCTTTGTTATTGAAGGGTGGATTTTATTGTTTCTTAGACTGGTTTTTAAATATTAATTATTATTGTTAGTTTGTAATTTTTTTGCGTTTTTGCCACCCAGAACCTTGACTCGCTGTACATAATGTATTTAACTCTTGTAAATAATTAATTTTAAGGTAACGTTTTTGATTTTGTTATGCTCCTCCCTCCTTTGTTTGTCACCTGTCATCAGTCATTACAGCCCAATTGCTTATTATTTTTAAGAACCTGTCTATCTCGAGAGTCGAGATCGTAATATTGGCGACCTTAGGCCAGGGTTGGTTCTGTTTTGGCTGACGGGGGTGTGGCAGCATCGGGGAAGAGGATTTTGTTTGTAAAAAAAAAATTAATAATTTTTTTTTTCTGTTAGGTGGGGAGGTGTTAGGAACAATCGTTTACCAATTGTTCCCTTGGTGGATTGTTGCCTCCTTTGTTTTTGTTTTTTTAATTGCTGGCGAGTTGACGTCTGGTGGATGGCGTCAAACTTCGTCAGTCAGGTTCTGGAGGGCAGAACAACCAGTCAGTCAGTCAGTCAGAGGCAGTCGGGTATAATTATCTGTGACCAGCATGAGGCAGCGTCAGGTACTGGATACCTGGTTATTTGGTTGAAGTCGTCGTTTGGAGTATAACTTCGAGTTGGAGGTCGGCAGTCAGCATTATCTTTTTTTCGTCGTCGAGAGGACGACGTGTCGAGAGCGTCCTCACTGAGAAGCAACAATGGCGTGTTTTCGTCGTCAAGAGGACGACGTGTCGAGTGCGACCTCACTGGGCAGCAGCAGTGACGTGGTTTCGTCAAGTGGTCGAGGAGGACTTCCATACTGCATCTGAGGACGAGATGGTTGTTGTATCAACTCTGTCTTGATCGTCCAGCATTCGAGGAGGATGTCCATATTGTCTCCAAGGACGAGATGGTTGTCGTATCGGCTCTATCTTGATCGTCCGGCATTGGACTGTTGTCTTCATTGTTTGAGGAAGTGTCCCCGTTTTGCTCTTAGTATCATTATGCTGCTTCAGTGTCAATTTTAGTTATGTATTACGCTGCCTATTTCTATTTATTATATTTAGATTGTTATTGCCCTTATACAGCCTATTTTGTGATTATTCTTTTTATTATTTAGATTGTGATTTTTCATGGCTTTGTTATTGAAGGGTGGATTTTATTGTTTCTTAGACTGGTTTTAAATATTAATTATTATTGTTAGTTTGTAATTTTTTTGCGTTTTTGCCACCCAGAACCTTGACTCGCTGTACATAATGTATTTAACTCTTGTAAATAAATTAATTTTAAGGTAATTTTTTGATTTTGTTATGCTCCTCCATCTGTTTGTCACCTGTCATCAGTCATTACAGCCCAATTGCTTGTTATTTTTAAGAACCTGTCGATCTCGAGAGTCGAGATCGTAATAGCAAGGTAAATGAAGAACTGAACGGCTGAGAAATGTGGAATAATGTCAGTTTAGCGTTGATCATAGTGCAACTGCTAGGTTTTCCTCCTGTTACACCTTTCAAACTTTTTACTGTCAATTTCCGTTGCTGAATGACCGTATAGGTCACAGTACTTGGCTTTTGGCCTAAGTTCTATATTCAATTAAATTCACAAGAATAAACACTCCAACGGGAGTGCTACCTTTCCACTTTTAACTACTGAACCGTGGATGAACACTGGTGCAGCCAATGCCAGGAATTCTCGCTGGCATTTGGTCATTCATGGTGCGGTATAAATTAGCGTAAGTTTCCTGTCTTTTTGGATATCTACTAAACCACTCATGAGATTCCCTTATCAAATAATCTAATTTCTCTGAAGACAGGCCACAGCCTTGGAACGAGCTAAATGAAGAGAATGGCAATGCCTTAATGGCTCCTTGAAAACAGTACACCCATTACCCATTCGCCTCTCCCCTACAGGCACTCTCGTGCTTCCTGGGTATTAAAATCCTTTCTTCCAACACTTCTTTCACACCTTCTAGCCTCTTCTCCTCCCCAAGTAATTCTGAATTATATACTCGTTTCACCAACCTATCGGACGCTATTCTTGGCACATGACCAAACCACCTCTGATCACACTGATCCCTCCTTCGCCAACGCTAAATTGACATTATTCCACATTTCTCAGCCGTTCAGTTCTTCATTTACCTCGCATACTACGCAACCAATTTGTCTGAACAGCTTCAACATTTTTTTTTGACATTCAGCACCCACATATCACATCTACATATAACAGAGCTCTGGCTCAGCAGTACTTTCATAGATTTATGCCTTGGCTTTCATGGACATTCCAGGTTTTGTGACAATCTTACGCACGCACGAATCCAGGTAAAAAAAAAGTAAAGTAAAAAAATAGTCAAAATAAAAGTCACAGGAAAAAAAAAATTCACATTAATCGTTACCAGATAGTGACTCCCAAGGGTTTTAAGCCCGGCAAGTATCCACTTTTGCAAGTGTTTAGTACAAGACCTTTGGGGATACCGTGGAAACAAACAAGACTGTAAATATTGTCAATATAATGACCCCCAAGAAATAAAAGTCCTAGATAACGACCTCCGAAAACCCTTGGGGTTCACTATCAAGTTAAGATCCAAAATATCTTTTGATTGTCACCATAAATTAATGTAAATTTTTCCGAGCCAAAATGGACTTCTTTTTCTGTGACTTGAATACCGGCCACCTCCCCAACAACCCATCCATACCCTACCCTATCATTAAGGAACAGCACCATAGAACAGGTGTTTGCCGAACACGCCTGTGAGGACAAACCATATCAACATGAAATCCTCCTCCCTTTATTATTCCTGGAGCAGTCTTTCCTAACTAAAGGAGAAGCCCCTGAGGTTAGTTCTGTTAAAACCGCCGCGGTGTGGATCACGGGTGGGAGATTGGAACAAACATTCTTTGGAAGCTTAAATTTTTCAAGTCAGTGGCCCGTGGGCTTGTTCCATAAGGATCGGTTTTTAATAAATAAAATATCTTCCTAATGAGTAACTTCGACGACGACTATGTTAAAAAGCTTCAAATGAAAAAGCACCAAATCATAACCATTCTAAATTTCGTCTAAGCAGTGAAATTAACACGACGAATGCTTAAGTTGTTTTAAACCAATTATTAGCTCCCTGGCCCGGACAGTGGTCATTACTTAGCAAAATATCAAGTGACAATTAAGCAGCGAGGTAGGCAACGATAAATTTAAGATCTACGAGTCAGCTACTGAGGTGCTATAATAACATACATAGTGGAAGCTCCTCGAGATGCCGTGTTTAGTACTTGGCCCTCGGGGATCAAAGTATTATATTCACCCATTTCTATATTTTATGGTCGAGTTTATGAATAAAAGATATCTTCGTGCGGCAGTCTACTTTATCAAATGTTTAGTGCTGGCAAGGTCTATGAGTGCGAGTAGCACCTCGAAGTAGGTGATGACTAGCGAGTACACAAGCCAAAGTAGCATCGAATGGTGTCGACCTCACCAAGCGTTCCCAGATGCCACAACCACCAACCAGTCAAGTTCTACCATAAAACCTGCCAAAAAACCACCAAATATATATATATTATATATATATATATATATATATATATATATATATAATATACATAATATATATATATTATATCTACATATATATATTATTATATACATACATAATTTTTTCATATATGGCTGTACAGCGGCATCATAGGTTTAGTCACATAAAATAAATTTAATACAAGAAAAAAAATTAAATACTTTTTTAAAAATCTTGTTTATTCAGTCACTTCATAATGCATATAACTTACTATGAGATTCAGAGCCTCTGTAACACTGTTTTTTCGCAATAACTTTATATAAGCATTTCATAAATATAACGCTTATTCAGAATACATATTATATCTACACATAATTTTGACTGTATTCTGCATTATGTAGGTTGAATAAATTTGGTACTTATAATGTAAAGTGACTTTTTGAAGACAGGCCAACTCACTCAGAGAAAAGGTTTCGAACGCACTCGTTACGTACTTATGACAGCATTTCTTCCCTCTTTCTCGATGGATGATTGGCTATACGTAACGAAAGCTAGACCTCTGGCAACAATGACATGAAAATGTAAATACAAGCAAAGCAGTACACCTTTATGAACTCTGAAACCTCTCCACTGATAATTGTCATAATGAACAATCCAACAAAATATGTTAATACAAAAACACTTCGATTATTAGTCAAACTCCAAAATAAGTTTCCTAAGAAATTACAGTCTACTTTATAGGTCACAATCAGATTGACAAGATGTAGGGAATAGTTGGTAATTTTCAAAAACATAGTAGACAAGCTTGATTTGATAACTGCTATATCCAATGTCAAGCAATTTTTATTCACTGGCTATCTACCTATTTATTAAAAAAAAAAAAAAAAAAAAAAAAAAAAAAAAAAAAGCAGTTACCGCATTTTGGCTTTGAACCTTCAACAACAATATCGTCAGAATGATGACTTTATGAGGCTCCACCCACTTTGGCCTAGTTGGGCATTGTTGGATTAGAAAATTTAACTTCTAGCTATAAAAACTAATTTCTCGAGTAGTTGCAAGAAGTGCTAAATGATCCTCAAGGATCCCAGCAGTTGGCCTAAACGTTTAATTCATGTATATTACTGCTATTACTACAGTAGTATTACTACGCTAGCACAGATACCCCACCCACATCTATGTATCGTTCCGCCATTCATAAAGTCTTTGTCATGGCCACGGGCTCTCTCTTGACTGTAAAAAGTTGCAAGTTGTAAGACAAATGCAGTTTTGCAACCACGGGGAAAATTCCAAATCCTGTTAGCCATTATTGACTGCTATGGGTTTCAGAGCCGATGGAATAAGGTGAATGATTTTCTGTCTGGTGGATGGGCGGGGCAACATTTCTTCATATTTGTTTACCTTGCTTACGTAATGAATGTTTTTCGACTCTTGGCTCATAATCATTGGCTGGATAATTTTTACTCTATAAAAATTAAAACTATCAGGTTTAGGTAATTGATAATGCTGCCAAAATTTGTGTGTGGTTGTAAAATATACATATGTCAACTTTCAGCTACATCCCATGCTTTGATAAGGAGCATAGTCCAAAAAACCGTGTTACAGAGGCCCTGAATCTCATAGTAGGACTTATATATACATCTTTTAAAAAATCTGATACATCTTTGGGTATTCTAATAATCTAATTGTACATAATTAAATCTTTCAATCTTTTAATTTGGAGGTTCATTGTCCCTGCAACATTTGTTACTGTTCTTAACAGCAAACGAATGCTTGACAAATTTTCCATTGCTGTGGTACTTAGACGGTTGCGCAGATCATTCTTTAAAATAGTCACTTGGCTAAACACTTTCAAACTCTGCATTTGATACTGGAAGGGATAAAAGTGATAGCACGTGTTCAAATAAATCTTTCATTCGTTCATTTCCAGCGGAATCCCTATGGTATCTCAGAAGCACCCATTATTGCTGAGGGCAATGCAATGCCTTTCCGTTCCATCCATTGATTTTCTAAGCTGGACATTTCTGCAGGTTTACAAGTTGGAAGCAAAGATAAATTATTGTGCAATGTTCTCCCTTCAGGATTGCTGGATGGAGGGAGAGCAGATAAAGCATCTAATCGACCTATGTTTTCAGGCAGTCTGTTCAACTTCCTCTATTGCCCTCTGTAAATATAACTTTCATCTCTCTCGCACTTCCAATTTTACTCGTGCAGAGTAAAAAAAAAGATTCTGCGTGAGCAAATGCAACACCAAACTGCAAGCATTAGTATGGATGAGATTATTCTGCCAATCACAAAGAAATTGATTGCGGTCTAATTTATTGGGATTGACAATTTTTCTTATTAGATTCAACTGGAAATGAACTAATTCAGCACACAATTCTCCAGGGTCTGGACTAGTTGCCTGAAATTGGAGATTCAAGTGATGTTTGTTTGTTTGTACGGTGTTTTTACGTTGCATGGAACCAGTGGTTATTCAGCAACGGGACTAACTGCTTTAAGTGACTTCCGTACCACATCGAGAGAACTCCTATCACCAGAAACACATCTCTAACACCTCAATGGAATGCCCGAGAATCGAACTCGCTGTCACCGAGGTGGCAGGTCAAGACCATACCGATCACGCCACTGAGGCGCGCAAGTGATGTTATGATTCTATGACAGGCATAAAAAAGTTGATATACAAAAGGTCGACCATATCACTGTACATACTTTAAAGCATTTCTGCTTAATAACAACGTTCTCTTCCAGCAGCCAACTGAAAATCCAATTTAAATTCTTCCCCGTTGATCTAGGATTTTGACTACTGCATTGTACCTGCTTATCCACCGAGTATCAGCTAGCCCAGGAATTTTAACTGGCATTTGGTCATTCATGGTTGCGTATAAAATTAGCATAAGTTTCCTGTTTCTGGAGATCTACTAAACCACTCATGAGATTCCCTTATCAAATAATCTAAATTTCTCTATAGACAGGCCACAGCCTTAGAACATGCTAAATGAAGAGAAAGGCAATCATTTAACTAACTCCAGATATGGAAACTACTTAAGTTTATAAAACTGATTGATGCTTTCCTACCATAACGTTTGGACCATCAGAACCAATCCCAAAGCAATTCTGCAACTTAAGATTCTTATAAAAAAAATCATTGAGAACCGTACCTACATTGCAATAGCAGTGGCATCTTCAACCTTAAGTAGACCAACATCTTGGATACAATGTCTTTACGAGATTCTAAAAGTACCTTGCAACAATACACAAATGTCTTGTTGAACTCAGATCCGTAGAATCGACTAAAATACTAAATCTTTTATCCTTCATCATGTCAAGAAGCAACTGCTCGTGAAAATAGGGACCCAGCACCTTATCAGTTCAATACATTTGGCAGAACCCGTTTTAACACCTTCTGCAATGTCAGAATCGTTAAATGCATTAGCAATTAACGAAACGGGAGAATGGATCGCCATGTGAATACTGAATATTAATTCAACCCTATTCAAAGTAAAGTTTGACTGTTTTTAGAGATGGCATAGCAGGTTATATCTGAAGACTGAATTTACGTGGAAACTGTTTCTGAATAATGAGCTCTTACACTGGACCGGCAGTAACGGCAATTTTACCATGGTTTAGCACTTTCTGGATCCATGATTTCAGCAAACAAGTATCACTCCCACTCTTCTGTAACCTTGTTGGTACTTTGCCCACTTCATGTTCATCTGCAAGAAGAGAAAAATCTGAATGTTTTGATATTCAAATCATTAATCTCATTAAATGATACAAATATTGAATGACATGTAGATATATAAATCTGCACGAACCAGAAAATCGAACCAGAACTATAGCACTGAATCCATTGGCAGTGTTGAACTTTACTGAATACTAATGAGGCCTTAACAAAAAGGCTTCCCAGGACATCCTACTGCACCTCTCTACTAAGGCGGTGACTAACCTTGGCTATTCGAAGTTAGCGATATAGCCAGGCTAAAAGGCAATCCTCCAATTTTCTTAAGTTTTTGTCCTGGTGCTCTCTATTCTGCAGCAGACTCTTTCATCTGCAATTATAAAACTACCACCAAGACTTCGCCAAAACTAAATAGGAGCACAATCCAATACTAACTAAATCCTTTGAGGAATTTTAACATGCAAAAACTTGAAGAGCCATAGACATGGTCACCAACTATCGCCAGGCGTTATGCAAAAATCGGACTCTGTTGTCTCATTTCACCTGTACATTACAAGACCAATGCAATGCCATGTGGAGTAACCATCGTCAGTAAAGATATTCAAAATTTATGGGCAAATGCAATAACAGCAGCTCAAGACAAATTAAGATACCGTTGAAAATCTGCTGCCTGCTAGCGTATTTTATGGCCGGTCCACACTATGGGGTATGCCCGCCGGGCACTTCCAGCCTGTTTTCTATTTTCTCTAGCTACTGAAACAGTGTTACATAATCGGTCAGTCAGTATGGTGGAAACGGATTATGGGAACAGTGTTTGCCTGTCCGAGCATGCCCGCTTGCGTGGGAACAGGGTCCTTCCCACTAATTAATAACCTTTACATAGCAATTAGGACTCAAGTCAACCAAGTATCCCTGAAATCTTCTCTTAACTGTATCTCATGTCAAGGAATTTTCACTTTTCAACTACTACCGCTTTAGTCAGCTTTATAAGTTCAGCCCAATGTTATCTCCAAACAGTAAGGAATGCTTTTAAAAAATCACTTATTCCTGTCATCAGAAGGGTCCATGTACAATCTTAATTTTTTTTTTTTTTTTTTTTTTTTTTTTTTTTTTTTTTAATTTGTCTGCATAAACTATTGCAAGTCAATACAATTCGAGGGATTAAACTAAAACAATTAAAAAAAAAAAAAAAAAAAAAAAAATTTCTCGTAACAATTTCCCCATCATATGTTTACAGACCATAACTTCCATTCCTTTTATTTCATATGAAATTCTCTTTCAAGGATATTACAAAGTCTGCCCATCAAACTACATTTTACTATGAGATTCAGGGTCTCTGTAACACGGTTTTTTGGACTTTGCTCCTTGTCAAAGCATCGGATGTAGCTGAAAGTTGACTTCTGTATATTTTACAACCACACAAATTTTGTCAGCATTATCAATAACCTAAACCCGATAGTTTTAATTTTATCGAGTAAAAATGATCTAGGCCGACGCCATGGCCAATGATTACGAGCCAAGAGTCAAAAAACATTCATTACGTAAGCAAGGTAAACAAACACCTTTTGACTAAATGTTGCCCCGCCCAACCAACAGACAGAAATTCATCGGCTCTGAAACCCAAAGACTTTATGAATGGCGGAACGATACATAGATGTGGGTGGGGTATCAGTGCTAGCGTAGTAATACTACTGTAGCAGTAGTGCCGCAACAGTATAGCAGTAATATACATGAATTAAAAGTTTAGGCCAACTGCTGGGATCCTTGAGGATCATTTAGCACTTCTTACAACTACTCGAGAAATGAGTTTTTATAGCCAGAAGTTAAATTTTCTAATCCAACAATGCCCATGGTAGCCTTCAGTGTTATCCTGAATTATAACGAGGCGAAAGTGGGTGAAGCCTCATGAAGTCACCATTCTGACGATAATTATTGGCGAAGGTTTAAAACCAATATTCGGTACCGGCTATTTTTTTTCAGTAAATAGGTAGATAGCCAATAAATAAAAATTGCTTGACATTGGATATAGCAGTTATCAAATCAAGCTTGTCTACTATGTTTTTGATAATTACCAACTACTCCCTACATCTTATCAATCTGATTGTGACCTATAAAGTAGACTAATTTCTTTGGAAACTTATTTTGGGAGTTAGACTAATAATCGAAGTGTTTTTGTATTTATTAACATATTTTGTTGGTTTGTTCATTATGACAATTATCAGTGGAGAGGTTCCAGAGTTCATAAAGGTGTACTGCTTTGCTTGTATTAAATGTGTATGTCATTGTTGTCAGAGTTTAGCCTTCGTTACGTATAGCCAATCATCCATCGAGAAAGAGTGAAGAAATGCTGTCATAAGCTACGTAAAGAGTGCGTTCGAAACATTTTCACTGAGTAAGTTGGCCCGTCTTCAAAAAAGGTCACTTTTACAGTATAAGTACCAAATTTATTTAACCTACGTAGTGCAGAATACGCTCAAAATTTATGTGTTGATATAATATGTATTCTGAATAAGCATTATATTTATGAAATGCATAGATAAAAAGTTATTGCTAAGAAACCGTGTTACAGAGGCCCTGAATCTCATAGTAGGTTAGAAATGTATAAAGGTTTACAGTATATATATATACTACGCTAGTCTTCATAGACGTAAAAACTATTACATGCACAAAGTTTGATTATTAAAAAATTTCTGGGTAACCGATTTCACAGTGCTTAGAATCCTCACAGGGTATTTAGTCTTAATGGGAGTTGCTTTCCAATAGAAAGCAATGACACCATTTGTGTCATCGTTGACACCATTTGTGTCATCGTTGTGGTCTGCTGAAGCTGCACCAAGAGTCTGGCATAAGAAAAGTAAGTTCGATCGGTTTTAGAACACGTTGCCGTGACATAACCTATCCCATTAAAGTAAAAATAGCCTGATCAGTTTAGTCCCAGCAGCTATTCCACGGTCATTATAATTATCATATCATATGAGTCAACTTTCCCATTAACAATCCCATATACTACTACTATTGATCTTTCAAACTCTCATAATGACAGGAGTGGGTTGCAATCCTTTTTAAGAAATTTAAAAGGGCACCAACTTACACTGAAATAACCACATTTCAACTTTAGTCCCACAACTATTAACGGTTTTCAATGCAAGCTGCTACCCGCCAATTTTCGTCCCTTATTATCCCTTAACTGCACACCCCAAGAGGTGAAGAATTGATTAAGTTATGGAACTCAAAAATGAAAGGTGTTCCCGAAGCAAGCTTTAGACCTAGAGGAAAGGCAGATGAAGGTAGAGGTCACTGAACATAAGCAATGCAATCTAAACCATTTCCCAACCAATATGAAAGCTTTGCTTTAAGAGGCTAAGAGGCGGGAGGGTGGGAGTGTTGAGGGCGTTGACGGAACGTTAACGAGACTTCCCGAATTTGAATTATAATTTACACTAAAATTAAATTTTAACTAGTCTATTAGAATTACTCATGAACTAGCTAGCCTCCTTAGTTAATCCTTAAGATTCACCTATTACCTTGTTAGTTCGCCTTTACTATAGGGAATTAAATTAGTTATAAAATTGTCAAATAGTTAACCCTACCAAATTCTCAGCTGCATTAATACATTCAAACTTAGGTCTCGTGACCAAAGTACTGTAATACCCTCCAGTACTAATCATTTAACTTGTCAAGCTCCTAAGTCTATTGCGCGTTTTAACCCTATATACTCTGAGCACCCTTACAAGAAATTTTAGCCTTTATTACCTTTATCCTAACCCGTGCATTGTATAAAATTAGCATATTTCTACCTATTCAATACTACCTTGGGGTTTTCGCGCTCGGCTGCCAATCCGATGGTCCGAAGTTTGAATCCTGGCTCGGCCAACGCGGAATCAGAGGCATTTATTTCTTTTGATAGAAACTAATTTCTCAATATAGTGTGGTTCGGATCCCACAATAAGCTGTAGGTCCCGTTGCTAGGTGACCAATTAATTGGTTGCTAGCCACGTAAAAATACCTAATCTTCGGGCCAGCCCTAGGAGTTGTTAATCAGCTCAGTGGTCTGGTAAAACTAAGATATACTTTACTTTTTTCCATATCCAACTGCCCTTTAAGTCCTAGATAGCTACAAAAAAACAAAAAAAACTACTAACCTTGCAGTTCAGCCCGAGTTATAATTTGATAGTTAGTTTGAACTTCCTGTTGTGTATGGTGACTTAACAAGTCACCCTGCACAACAAGCAAGTCCACCTTTGCCTGACATGTGGCACCACCACCCGCCAAAGGTGGACTTAGGAAGTGGGCACAAAACCAAACTCAATTTTAAGCAAAAAACTCAATTTTAAGCAAAAAACTTAAATTTGAAAAGTTTTAAACGCTTAAATGCTATTTCAAAATGCAAAATTTACTAAAACACAAAGCTGAAATGATTACTCAAAATGCTTTAAAAATCCTTAACTGTTCAAAAACTCAAAAGCCAAAATAAGAGACTTGGATTAAAATTAAAAAAAATAATTAAAATTAAGAAAAAAACACATACAGCAAAAGTTTAAATTACATTAAAACAAATTCAAATCTAATTGAAAAAAAAACTAAATTTTCCCCCCAAATTTCAAAAATTATCTAAACAAATTAAGACACTTTCACACTTTCAATTGAACAACTAGCTCACATTATACTGGCCCACTTTTGAGACTAAAAAATGAAAACAGTGATAATTAAAACGAACTGGATATTGGTACGGCAGCCGTACCCCGATCTCGGTAGATATTGGTACGGCAGTGAATTGCGCATGCGCGAACCCTTGTTTACCGCCTCACGCAAATCCAAAGACTATATACTGAAGTATATACAGTCTTTGGGCATATCAGTGACAGCAAGAAAAATGGTGACTGAACAGCATATACCGCGGAACATTAGTTTTCGCCGAAAAACAGATGTTTTCAGGCTTTAACGAGCTGAAGAAAGCCATAGACATCTATGAAAGACTCAAACTTTCAAAAATTGGGTAATTCGTGGTATATACGTGACCAGGTCACGAACGATCGAATCGGCCCTGAAAAGAATTCCGAAGAGGAGAGATTCAAAGAGGATTATATATAAAATATATACACTATCATCGTACCTTTGGTGACTTTCTCGGCCCTTTATTCTGCCCGACATCGGCAGTTGCAAGGGCCATTATAACACTTTACAATATTCTTTTAATTCACTCATTGAGTATTGCACCTGTCGGAGAAGACGATAGAATTTACCAGGTAGTGAAATGGCAAAGTTAAACCAAATTTTAGCATTATTCCATTAAAATCGGGATAGTGTTGTTTTTTGTAGTACAAAAAGCGGGACAAAATTCACAAAGCTAAACAAACAAAAAAAAGGGGGGAGGGACATTTTGCTAACTGAAAAAAGGGGGACAGATGTTCAAAAAGCGTGACTGTCCCACTAAAAGCCGAACTCTGGTTTACATAATACAGTATGATTAGCAAACTGGTAAAACGGATACAGCTAACTGTCGTATCTACAACAAGTCAAGAGCGCAAATAAGGCACCAATGACAGAATCTGCCGTACCCTCACCGCACCATATTATTTGTACGGCAGGAAGTCTGAAATTGACGCATGCGCAATTTACTGCCGTACCAATATCTACCACGATCGGGATACGGCTGCCGTACCTAATTAAAATAAAAAATTATGTACTTGAAAACTTCGAACAAATTGAGAAAACTAAAAAATGAAAACACTTTTGTTCCGAAGGTACTTCAAATTTGAAAATAAATTCAAAATAAAACAACTTATGAATAATTAATTGTTTATCTCAAAAGTTTCACGAAAATTTACCTTTCACAGGGACGTTGCTCAAGTCACACAAATAAAAATACATGAAATACTAACCTATTAATCCTGTATAGGCATAACTTTTCGAAAAGAGACTTCTATAACAAATTGTAGCACGTTTATTCATCGACACACCCTGCCTGAAATAAAAAAAAAAAATATATATATATACTATATGTAAGTCCAAAATGCTCAAGCAAGTGGAAAGAACCAAGAGCTGACTATTACTTGCAATCAACACTTCCCTTCGGATACGGGCAATTTTAAAATACTCTAGACACTAAACAAACAAACGCTTTATAAACACTTCCACGCGTTATTAGTTTATTGCCACTGAAGCAGACATTTGGTTAAAAATTATAATCACTCAACACGCCCCTTATCTGAAGGTTATGGTAGTCTAGTCAAAACTCTCTAATCCTCAAGGAACTTAATCCTACAGCATCGTAGGATTCGCTCCACTACAGAATAAAGTTAAAATGAAAACTTTACTTAGAACTGCTCGAGATCGCTAGTATAACATTAAGACGAATAGACTTGCAACCAAGAATCTAATTAAAATTTGTAATAAATGGGCTTCGAAACCGCTTTATATACCATGTTGATCACGTACTACAATAATACTTAAAATACTAAACATTATGCATGTTTTTGTTGGCATTAACAAAAAAACTTAAAACTTCTATTATAAGAAATAAAATCTATACTATTTAAAGATATAAAACCTGTAAACTGAAAACTTAATACGACAAACTTCATAGCTCAAGTACAAGAAACAAAACACTCAATTTCTGAGAAACAAAAACGGCCAACAGTATCCACTCACCAACACATCAACACTAAACGAAGCTCCCTTCACGGTTCACGCCATAAACTCTGGCAATGTTAATTCACACAAAGTACAACGATCACCCGGTACGGGATCGACTAAGATCCTAAACGCAGTTGAGCGAAGAAGTCGAGTTAGAATCAACGAAACCTGTCATACCAAAACAGGGACTCGAAAACACTGAAACAAGCTGTTCTTGAGGATAACAAGCAACGACCGCTGGAACTGGCTGTTTGTGGGACGTCACTTTATTACCCTTTCGTCACGGAGAAGTTTAAGGCCATGACAATAAAAAAACCGGCAGAAGTTATTATTATTATTAGTAGTATTAATATTATTATTATATTAATGAGAGTTGCCGGGCACTCTTCCTTTTCATCGAACTACCTCAGTTAGCCAATCTGAAAAATTATTATTATTATTATATTGGAGAAACAAATCCACAGTTATGTATATATAAGTATACATATATTTCACAGCTATTCCCAGGTAGATCTGTACAGAAAGATTTCTGGAAAAGGGAACTCTACAGTTTCCCGAAAGCTTTCTTGTACAGATTTATCTTTAAATGTATTTACATATACACATAGCTGTGAATTTGTTTCTCCATTTGAAGTCTCATGCTATTATTATTATTATTATTTTATTATTGATTATTGATTATTATTATTATTATTATTATTATTATTATTATTATTATTATTATTATTATTATTATTATTATTATTTATCGGTGTTTGGTCTCTTTGCTGTTGTTTTCAGCAGTGCTTGGGCATAAAAGTTCATGAATATTACTTTTCAATAGCGTACTTAATTTAGTAAACTGTATTGCGTTCATCTTATCGTTCATCGTATATGGCCTGGGGCTGAAATAAAGAATATTGTCCCCATTATTATTAGTAAAAAATATGACATGGAGTCATACTGACATGCTTATCGATATGGTTTGTGGCAATGAATAAAACAAAAATAGTATAGAACACACCTTTGTTAAGGTCACAAATGAATGGAAGATCCATATGATCAAATTTATTGCTAAGCACAAATTGCGCAGGGTCGTAACTCGTAATCCACTACGGTAAGAAAGGTCACCTTCATCGATTTACCCTAATATGGATTCAAAGCTTCCAGTGGTAAATATATCCAAAACATTTGGGGAAATTGCGAAGGTGGGAGGAAACGTGGCATTAAAAGCATCATTCACATCTGTCGTAAGTGATATAATTAGCGGCTAATACGAGCAGTGTGGTCAATGAATTTAATATCGAATTCCGTTTCGATATTATTAGGTGGAGCTCTCAAAAATATAATCATGATTATATATATATATATATATATATATATATATATATATATATATATATATATAGGTGTGTGTGTGTGTTTTAGGTGGAGCTCTGAAAAATAGGACCATGTGGATTGTGTGTGTAACCGTTAGAACAGGCTTCTGGTCCTCTGAGAGAGAGAGAGAGAGAGAGAGAGGAGATGAGACGAGAGAGAGAGAGAGAGAGAGAGAGAGAGAGATACACTGATAACCTCAGTCTTTATTGAAATGTCATGATAGTTAAGGAAATGTATACAGGAAATAATTAATATATCTAAGAAGGCTAGCTCCCGTTCTTTTCCCATTCAGTTTTAAACTTGATGGTAGAAGTGAATTCATTTTGCTGCGAATAGGTATCAAAATTTTCTCAACTATTATTCCAGAACGTGAAAATGTCATCAACGTGTCGTACCAAAACCACTTTGCGGTTGTGTCATTAAAGTACAAGCAGACACTGGCTAAAAGAGGAGACAGGTGCCTATCCCACATTCAAATCTTTGTCAAACTTTCAGTTAAAAGAGAGCATGTTGTTGGTTACACGAAGCTTGGTTAATTTACATTATTGATTTTTTTGTTTTTTCTTCCTTTCTATTTTTTTTTTTTTTTCTGCACTGCCCATAAGAAATGGATCTTCGCAAGGAGCATATTTTTTTCCCTTATGAAATTCAGGATGTCGTCTACTGGAACCTTTGAGAATAATTATTCCATGTCCGGGCTTATGAGAGTTACGTCGTTCACTGGAATATTTAATTCATAGAATATCTGAACAGAGTGCTAAGTTTTCGATAGAGTAAAAATGAACGAGACTTAATTTCACAAAACTGGGAGTCAGAGAATATTCGTCTTCCTTCAGTAACGGTTATTGCGAGTCCGTAGACATATGGTAAAGAATTGTTGACGCATCCAGGTAAAAAAGTCACAGGAAAGTCACATTAATCTTTCCTAGCTAGTGTCTCACCAGCCAAGGGTTTTTTTCCGGTATATATCCACCTTTTCGGCGTGGTCAAGTACAAACCCGTTGGGGCCACCTTGTGGTAGGGGTTTAAGAATACTACCACCGTAGGTCCTGCTTGATGTCAAAGGCGGCTAAAAGGACAGCTGTTGCCTTGCAAGTCTTACTTTTTTAGTAAAAAGCCCTAGGACCCGACGCTAAAGCACGCCTCTACTTTTTAGTAAAAGCCTAGGCACCCCACGCAATATTTTTTAAAACTGCCCTGCCTTGCGCGTCTTACTTTTTAGTAAAAGCCCCTAGGCCCGCACCGCCAAGATCCTGTGGAAAAACTGCTGGCCTTGCAAAGTCTACTTTTTAGTAACAGCCTAGGCCCCACCGCCAAAATTCTGTGGAGAACCTTGCTTGCTTGGCAGTCTACTTTTAGTAAAAGCCTTTAGGGCCACGCCAAAAACTTTTTGTGGAAAGAACTGCTGCCTTGCAGTCTTAACTTTTAGTAAAAGCCTAAGGCCCCACCAAAGACCTGTGGAAAACTTGGCTGGCCTTGCAAAGTCCTTACTTTTTAGTAAACCTGCCCACCACCAAATTGTGGAACCTGCTGCCTTGCGTCTTACTTTTAAGTAAAGCCTTAGGCCCACCACCAAAAAATTTTTTCTGTGGGAAACTGCTGCCTGTTGCAAAGTCCTTACTTTTTATAAAAGGCCCTAGGCCCAACCAAACACCAAAAACTGTGGAAACTGCTGCCTTGCATGTTTATCTTTTTAGTATAAATGCCTTTTAAGGCCTCACCACCAAAAAAAGGCTGTGGAAAAACTGGGCCCTGCCCTTGGCAGTCCTTACCTTTTTAAAAGTAAAAGGCTAGGCCCCACCACAAAAACTGGGTGGAAACTGCTGCCTTGCACGTTCTTACTTTTCGGCTAGGCCCAAACCACCAAATAACCCTGTGGAAACTGCTGCTTGCATCTTTTAACTTTTTTAGGTAAAAGCTAGCCCACCAACCAAAAACTGTGGAAACTGCTTGCCTTGCAGTTTACTTTCAAGGCTAGCCCACCAACCAAAAAACTGTGGAAAACTGCCTGCCCTTTGCAGTCTACTTTTTAGTTAATAAGGCTAGGGCCCACCACCAAAAAACTGTGAAACTGCTGTCCTTGGCAGTCTTACTTTTCAGGCTAGGCCCACCACCCCACCCAAACTGTGTAAACTGCTGCCTTGCAGTCTTACTTTTTAGTAAAAGGCTAGGCCCACCACCTAAAACTGTGGAAAGACTGTGCCTTGCAGTCTTACTTTTTAGTAAAAGCCTTAGGCCCACCACCAAAATCTGTGGAAAACTGCTGCCTTGCAGTCTTACTTTTTAGTAAAAGGCTAGGCCCACCACCAAAAACCTGTGGAAAACTGCTGCCAGTGCAGTCTACTTTTTGTCTAGTAAAAAGCCTAGGCCCCACCACCAAAAACTGTGGAAACTGCTGCCTTGCAGTCTTACTTTTTTAGCTGGCCCACCCACCAAAAACCTGTGGGAAACTGCTGCCTTCAGGTCTTACTTTTTTAAAAGCCTAGGCCCACCACCAAAAACTGTGGAAACTGCTGCCTTGCAGTCTTACTTTTTAGTAAAAGGCTAGGCCCACCACCAAAAACTGTGGAAACTGCTGCCTTGCAGTCTTACTTTTTAGTAAAAGGCTAGGCCCACCGCCAATAACTGTGGTTGTTGAAATCAGGGGCATGCGGCCATAAATACCTTTGCTAAATAATAAACTATTTCTGATGTTGTAAGGAAAGGCGAATCAGGCAACCGGAGGGACAACGGTGGGAAAGAAGTACAAGCCCATTGGGGATGATCGTAAAACGAACAAAATGGTGTAAAATATCATGAAGATGATGACCCCAAAGAAAATAGTGTGAATTTTTCCCTGTGACTTTATTACCGGCCACCATAAATTCTGTGACTTTCTTTTATAGCCAAAATTGTGACTTTTCTTGTGGATGTTTTTCATGCGACTTTATTACCAGCCACCCTCACAACAACCTGCAACCTCCCTTGTTTTGTTTCAAATAAAAGTAATCCTAAATTTACCGTTATATTTGCTTCCAAATACTGTAAGAATCAGCAGCATGCATTGTTCCACCCCTAATATACATGAAGCAAACCATGGTCTAGGCGTCATCAAGAGAAAACTCGCCTTTACTTGACGAAAAAAGGCCGTTGTCAACCGTAAATTGTTTCTCGAATAGATTGGTGTACTGACAAAAAAATAAATAAAATAAAATAAAATAAATAAATAAATAAATAAATAATAAAATCTTTGTGATGTCATTGCTTGTCAGAGTACTGGGTCGTTTCGCAAAGGTATAAAAACAGAAAAAAGATAGATATCTTCAATATATCGACTAAACCTCAGAATCTCTCATAAGATATCCCTATGTTCAGTGCAATGAAGATTCGTTGTATAGAATCAAGTGTAATACATAAATGATTAATGTTATTCAAAGCGCGGCTTTTATTCAGTTCTCTATCACGTCAAGTATACAATTATCAAGTAACGAACAACTAAGACGACAAACTGCAAAGTGAAAGAATCTTATCTAGAGTTTTCAACTGTAAGTAGTTGTGTGATAAGCAATATACTAAAGATCACACCTAACCAAAGTTTTTAGTGATAGTATTAAAGACTCCCCAAGGTAGGCTATCTGGGAAATGATCTTGATAATGTACGAGGACTGTGATGAACTCTCTTCTGTCACCTTCTTGGGATATCTTCAAATAGTTTTGCAAGCCTTTTGTACAATGTTCAGCGTTAGAAATTATATTCTACTTATTTCATGTTACACAATTTTTTTCAACATATCTAAAGCAAAATGTTTAGGATTCGACATTTTACACTCCATGATTATATATATTTTATTTCGTCTATTAGTTCTACGTTGGACGAGTGGTTTTCGCACTTGGCTACCAATCCGGTGGTCCGAAGTTCGATTCTCGGCTCTGCCAACGCGGAAACAGAGGAATTTATTTCTGGTGATAGAAATTACTAGATGACCAATTGGATCCTAGCCAAGTAAAAATATCTAATCCTTCGGGCCAGCCCTAGGAGAGCTGTTAATCAGCTCAGTGGTCTAGTAAAACCTAGATATACTTAACTTAATATCGTCTATTTTATCTCCACTGAGGATCATATAATTATTATTTTTCTTTAATAATAATAATATTACTATATAGTCTTGGAGACGTCCCAACCCTTGTCTCACACCAAGTCATACACCAAACAAGTTAATCTCTTATCTGCATATTCCAGCTCATGCTCCGCTTCCTTATAGAAAGTTCAGATTACTCACAACGAATCCAAGTAGAAAGGTCACCTGTAAAAAAGTCACGGATAAAAAAAGAAAAGAAAAACACGTCACATTAATATTTTCTAGATAATGATCCCAAGGCTTTTTAACATGGTATGTATCCACCTTTGCGGAGTGTATAGTATAAGCCTGTTGGGGATTACCGTAAGAAACATAAACAGAAGACTAAATTAATGTGACTTTTCTTCCTAACCAAAATTATGACTTTTATTCTGACTTTTTTTCTCTCTCTTTTTGTGACTTGATACCGACCGCCGTATCTTCATGCTCCTGATTTTAGTACGAGCAAGGCGTTTAGTTTACAACCTCAAATTATCTGTTATCTAATTTAAATTCTCATTCTTTCGTAGACCAGAGCTACATTTTCTCCTTTTATTACCATATTACCATAAAAGTATGAAATGAATTCGCCTTCACTGCCCACTCTCTCGCTCAATGAACAATAACATACTGCACAGATAAATTACAGTTTGCCGATTATCAACGAAGTTAAACCGAAAAGGAAGAAAACTCTGACATTCGACAATGGAAATTCAAGTTTGATAAAACGTTACAGACCCCTTAACAGAAATGATCCATTTCTGTGCTTACTCTTTCACCAGTGTCCATGGGTGGAATTGTGACAGGCAGAGCTTTTACCTACCTACAGAGTCCATGACTTGGTGGCGCTATTGTATGCCGATTGCCGAAACGTGCTCGGCAAAGTCTCTGTCTTTATATTAGTTATCTTCGTTGGTGTTTGTCGGTAGTGAGCCGTCGAAATTTCGGTTGCATTTAGAACGATTGTCCCATGGGCCATGTTCGAGTAAGTATTATGTTGAAACCGAGTTCTGTTGAAATGGCTGACATTGAATAAATATAGTCTTAAATGTGAAAACGGAGAAGTTGAATTTGATCAGCGTATATGCTATTGTCTATGCTTTGGATCTAGAGAAAATTCTTGTGTAAAGCCTGGTTACTCGAAGTAATGTTATGTTTGCTAGGTTATGGGTCTTCGTTGTACCTGGTAGTGATTTTTACGTGGTACCTACAGTTAAGCTTCTTAGTCTGTGGAGATTTCGTGGTGTGAAGTTTTCCTTATATTGTACCCTCAAAGGAGCATTTGATATAAATCATTTAAGTTGGACTGTTCTCAGTCCATAAAGTGTCTAAAATTTTATTCAATTTTACAGGTTAGCTGGAGAAACTCTAGAAGATTGATTAGTCATGTCGGAATGACCAAACTAGATATCTTGCAGATAATCGGGAAATGGCGCGATACTGCCTGAAGATCGTCACTTTTATAAGGTTGGTGAAACGAAGATTGCCATGGTTTATCGCAGGAATCTCTAAGCATACTAGTTTTGGAAATACACTGCAAATGGCTTATTGCCTTAAGGTCACTTTTACAGGTTCGTTGGCGTAACTCTGGAGATCCTAGGCTTATCGCAGGAATTTTTAAAATTCCATGTGTCTAAAATACTCGTCAAATGGCACATTGCATGAAGATGAAGTGGAATTTTGCACTCAAGTTTTAGAGGAGTTAATGATCGAAAATTAATTTTTATTTTTTACGCTTAAGGATAATTTGTATGTTAAATGGTTACTTTAGTAGTAGCTGTAACTTATTAATTTTTTTAAATTATTTTAATTATTTTATAGGCTTTAATTAAATTAGTATTTAGTTAATACTAGGTGTCGGCTCAGTTTCATTAACCTAGTTTTGTAAGATTTATTTTAAAGTAGATTTGGTTAATACAAAGGTGTCCTCGGTTTTTATTAAGTTTATTAACCTAGTTTTGTCAGACTTGTTTGAAAGTTAGATTAACGTAGTATGTTGTTTTAAGGTGTCAAGGCTTAAATTTTACTAAGTAAATGGGGCCACCTTTGTCGGGGTGGCGGTGCCGCTCCGGCAAAGGTGGCCCAAGGACTTTACATGGTTGACACTTGTGTCTACCATGTAAAGGACCGATCAAATTTTGCTTTCGGGTTTTGTGTATGAACCGTTGTGGTGATAGTTCATGGCGACTGTTACGTTTGCAACTAAAATTTGTGTTGACAGTTAGCTTTGGGTG